>NW_028133334.1:600000-782194 GCF_964374135.1 Grampus griseus | reverse complement strand
TGCGGGGTTGCGGCCAGCTCACAAGAAAGTGAGTTGAAGAAAGGAGCTCAGGGGCACTGTAATTCACAAACCTGCAGAGTTATAAATGACAGCTATCGTCCAAAAATATACTGAAGTAAGGCTGCCAAGAGGACTTGAAAGCGGGGCAGAATTGCAGGAAACCGATTTCAGGAGGTAGACTGGAATTGCATTGAAAGCATAGGAAAAGAGGCAGAACGTCCACAATGATGCACTTGGCCAAAAAGGGCGTATGCGTTTTTTCCTGAATATATTCAGGAAAAAACGCATACGCCCTTTTTGGCCAACCAAGCAAGCTTGCAAAGGAAATCTGCACTACAATGAAGTCTCACTTCCCCCCGGTCAAAAGGGCCATCTGAAAAAAGTGTAAAATCCAGAAAGGCAGGACAGGCCATGGAGAACTGGGAGCCTTGTTATGCTGATGGGCGGGATGTAAATTGCCAACAGACACTCGGGAGAAGTGTATGGTGTTTCCTGAAACATCTAAGAAACAAAGCAACAGAGCCTACGGCACTTCCACTTATGGTCCTATAGCTTAGGGAAATTAAAATCAAAAAGACACAGCCACCCCAAAGTTTGGAACGGCTCTGTTTACAAGAACCTCGTTTACAGTACAAGTTCAACATCGCAGAAATTGAAAAATGGATAAAGAAGTTGTGGTATATATTTACAAAGCAATATCACTCATCACTGACATCTATGTCATCAGGCCCTTAGCAGCACAATGAGTGGATTCAGATATGATGATTCTAACTGAAATAAGTCACAGAGAAAAAGAAACATCATAAGATATCAGTAATACACGGAATGTAAACTTGGCTACACAGGAACTGAATTACAGAACAGAACAGGGTCTCAAATTTAGAAAACCAACTTATGCTTGCTTAAGGGTAAAGGTGAGTTGGGGTGCTGCATAAAACCAGAGATTGAAAGGAGCACAGATAAAGTTCCTTAAGCCAAATAAGGAATAGACAAGAGCTACTCCTTGCTCAACGAAATGTACTCAACACCCCATATTCAACGCCTAAGAATGTACCTGACAAGTAAGTATCTTAAAACCTATGGATTGCTATGTCTCCGAAAGAGAATCAAGCATGTGTACAGGGGCATAAACGCAGCAGTGATAGGATTGGAGAGGTTCGGTGGGCAAATGAAGACCCTTTGAAGTCATATTGCATGGTACCCATTCCACGGGTCTCAACTCTCCAGGTTTAAGGTATTCTTCCTTCAGATAAAACATGCATGTGGAACCTAGAGTATGAGCAACCATGTGATCGGGAGACGTGTTCAAATATGTCTCAGTTTTGGTACCCTGGTACTCGGGTGCAACATTCCAGATGCTTTACTAACACTCTCCCGACTTCGAGAGTCAGTCCCTTTAACCTCCTGTTTGGCCCAGTTTGCAATTTCTGCGGAAGATGAACAGGAATAGCGAGAACCAATGAGAGACTAGCTGGAGGTGTCTGGACGGGCAAATTTAACTCTCATTTCCCACCAGGAAGAGGAATTAACCAAAGGCTCAGCGTGCCGTGCCGGAACCAGATTAGGGCCTGAAGCCATCTTGCGGTGTTGCGGCCAGGTCACAAGAAAGCGAGTTGAAGAAAGGAGCTCAGGGGCACTGTAATTCACAAACCTGCAGAGTTATAAATAACAGCTATCGTCCAAAAATATACTGAAGGAAGGCTGCCAAGAGGACTTGAAAGCAGGGCAGAATTGCAGGAAACCGATTTCAGGAGGTAGACTGGAATTGCATTGAAAGCATAGGAAAAGAGGCAGAACGTCCACAATGATGCACTTGGCCATAAAGGGCGTATGCGTTTTTTCCTGAATATATTCAGGAAAAAACGCATACGCCCTTTTTGGCCAACCAAGCAACCTTGCAAAGGAAATCTGCACTACAATGAAGTCTCACTTCCCCCCAGTCAAAAGGGCTATCTGAAAAAAGTGTAAAATCCAGAAAGGCAGGACAGGCCATGGAGAACTGGGAGCCTTGTTATGCTGATGGACGGGAAGTAAATTGCCAACAGACACTCGGGAGAAGTGTATGGTGTTTCCTGAAACATCTAAAAACAAAGCAACAGAGCCTAGGGCACTTCCACTTATGGTCCTATAGATTAGGGAAATTAAAATCAAAAAGACACAGCCACCCCAAAGTTTGGGACGCCTCTGTTTACAAGAACCTCGTTTACCGTACAAGTTCAATATCACAGAAAGTGAAAAATGGATAAAGAACTTGTGGTACTTACGTACAATGCAGTATCACTCAGCAATGAAATCTATGTCATCAGGCCCGTAGCAGCATAATGAGTGGATTCAGTTACGATGATTCTAACTGAAATAAGTCACACAGGAAAAGAAACATCATAAGATATCAGTAATACACGGAATGTAAACTTGGCTACACAGGAACTGAATTCCAAAACAGAACAGGGTCTCAAATTTAGAAAACCAACTTATGCTTGCTTAAGGGGAAAGGTGAGTTGGGGTGCTGCTTAAAAACAGAGATTGAAATGAGCACAGATAAAGTTCCTTAAGCCAAATATGGAATAGACAAGAGCTACTCCTTGCTCAACGAAATGGACTCAACACCGCATATTAAACGCCTAAGAATGTACCTGACTAGTAAGTATCTTAAAACCTATGGATTGCTATGTCTCCATAAGAGAATCAAGCGTGTGTACAGGGGCATAAACGCAGCAGTGATAGGATTGGAGAGGTTCGGTGAGCAAATGAAGACCCTTTGAAGTCATATTGCATGGTACCCATTCCACGGGTCTCAACTCTCCAGGTTTAAGGTATTCTTCCTTCAGCTAAAACATGCATGTGGAACCCAGAGTATGATCAACCGTGTGAACAGGAGACGTGTTCAAATATGTCTCAGTTTTCCTCCCCGGTACTCGGGTGCAACATTCCAGACGCTTTACTAACAGTCTCCCCACTTGGAGAGTCAGCACCTTTAACCTCCTCTTTGGCCCAGTTTGCAATTTCTGCAGAAGATGAACAGGAATGGGGAGAACCAATGAGAGACTAGCTGGAGGTGTCTGGACGGGCAAATTTAACTCTCATTTCCCACCAGGAAGAGGAAATAACCAAAGGCTCAGCATGCCGCGCCGGAACCAGATTAGGGCCTGAAGCCATCCTGCGGTATTGCGGCCAGCTCAAAAGAAAGCGAGTTGAAGAAAGGAGCTCAGGGGCACTGTAATTCACAAACCTGCAGAGTTACAAATGACAGCTATCGTCCAAAAATATACTGAAGTAAGGCTGCCAAGAGGACTTGAAAGCGCGACAGAATTGCAGGAAACCGATTTCAGGAGGTAGACTGGAATTGCATTGAAAGCATAGGAAAAGAGGCAGAACGTCCACAATGATGCACTTGGCCAAAAAGGGCGTATGCGTTTTTTCCTGAATATATTCAGGAAAAAACGCATACGCCCTTTTTGGCCAACCAAGCAAGCTTGCAAAGGAAATCTGCACTACAATGAAGTCTCACTTCCCCCCGGTCAAAAGGGCCATCTGAAAAAAGTGTAAAATCCAGAAAGGCAGGACAGGCCATGGAGAATTGGGAGCCTTGTTATGCTGATGGGCGGGATGTAAATTGCCAACAGACACTCGGGAGAAGTGTATGGTGTTTCCTGAAACATCTAAGAAACAAAGCAACAGAGCCTAGGGCACTTCCACTTATGGTCCTATAGCTTAGGGAAATTAAAATCAAAAAGACACAGCCACCCCAAAGTTTGGAACGGCTCTGTTTACAAGAACCTCGTTTACAGTACAAGTTCAACGTCGCAGAAATTGAAAAATGGATAAAGAAGTTGTGGTATATACTTACAAAGCAATATCACTCATCACTGACATCTATGTCATCAGGCCCTTAGCAGCACAATGAGTGGATTCAGATATGATGATTCTAACTGAAATAAGTCACAGAGAAAAAGAAACATCATAAGATATCAGTAATACACGGAATGTAAACTTGGCTACACAGGAACTGAATTACAGAACAGAACAGGGTCTCAAATTTAGAAAACCAACTTATGCTTGCTTAAGGGGAAAGGTGAGTTGGGGTGCTGCATAAAACCAGAGATTGAAAGGAGCACAGATAAAGTTCCTTAAGCCAAATATGGAATAGACAAGAGCTACTCCTTGCTCAACGAAATGGACTCAACACCCCATATTCAACGCCTAAGAATGTACCTGACAAGTAAGTATCTTAAAACCTATGGATTGCTATGTCTCCGAAAGAGAATCAAGCATGTGTACAGGGGCATAAACGCAGCAGTGATAGGATTGGAGAGGTTCGGTGGGCAAATGGAGACCCTTTGAAGTCATATTGCATGGTACCCATTCCACGGGTCTCAACTCTCCAGGTTTAAGGTATTCTTCCTTCAGCTAAAACATGCATGTGGAACCTAGAGTATGATCAACCATGTGATCGGGAGACGTGTTCAAATATGTCTCAGTTTTGGTACCCTGGTAATCGGGTGCAACATTCCAGATGCTTTACTAACACTCTCCCGACTTGGAGAGTCAGTCCCTTTAACCTCCTGTTTGGCCCAGTTTGCAATTTCTGCGGAAGATGAACAGGAATAGCGAGAACCAATGAAAGACTAGCTGGAGGTGTCTGGACCGGCAAATTTAACTCTCATTTCCCACCAGGAAGAGGAATTAACCAAAGGCTCAGCGTGCCGTGCCAGAACCAGATTAGGGCCTGAAGCCATCCTGCGGGGTTGCGGCCAGCTCACAAGAAAGTGAGTTGAAGGAAGGAGCTCAGGGGCACTGTAATTCACAAACCTGCAGAGTTATAAATGACAGCTATCGTCCAAAAATATACTGAAGTAAGGCTGCCAAGAGGACTTGAAAGCGGGGCAGAATTGCAGGAAACCGATTTCAGGAGGTAGACTGGAATTGCATTGAAAGCATAGGAAAAGAGGCAGAACGTCCACAATGATGCACTTGGCCAAAAAGGGCGTATGCGTTTTTTCCTGAATATATTCAGGAAAAAACGCATACGCCCTTTTTGGCCAACCAAGCAAGCTTGCAAAGGAAATCTGCACTACAATGAAGTCTCACTTCCCCCCGGTCAAAAGGGCCATCTGAAAAAAGTGTAAAATCCAGAAAGGCAGGACAGGCCATGGAGAACTGGGAGCCTTGTTATGCTGATGGGCGGGATGTAAATTGCCAACAGACACTCGGGAGAAGTGTATGGTGTTTCCTGAAACATCTAAGAAACAAAGCAACAGAGCCTAGGGCACTTCCACTTATGGTCCTATAGCTTAGGGAAATTAAAATCAAAAAGACACAGCCACCCCAAAGTTTGGAACGGCTCTGTTTACAAGAACCTCGTTTACAGTACAAGTTCAACATCGCAGAAATTGAAAAATGGATAAAGAAGTTGTGGTATATATTTACAAAGCAATATCACTCATCACTGACATCTATGTCATCAGGCCCTTAGCAGCACAATGAGTGGATTCAGATATGATGATTCTAACTGAAATAAGTCACAGAGAAAAAGAAACATCATAAGATATCAGTAATACACGGAATGTAAACTTGGCTACACAGGAACTGAATTACAGAACAGAACAGGGTCTCAAATTTAGAAAACCAACTTATGCTTGCTTAAGGGTAAAGGTGAGTTGGGGTGCTGCATAAAACCAGAGATTGAAAGGAGCACAGATAAAGTTCCTTAAGCCAAATATGGAATAGACAAGAGCTACTCCTTGCTCAACGAAATGTACTCAACACCCCATATTCAACGCCTAAGAATGTACCTGACAAGTAAGTATCTTAAAACCTATGGATTGCTATGTCTCCGAAAGAGAATCAAGCATGTGTACAGGGGCATAAACGCAGCAGTGATAGGATTGGAGAGGTTCGGTGGGCAAATGAAGACCCTTTGAAGTCATATTGCATGGTACCCATTCCACGGGTCTCAACTCTCCAGGTTTAAGGTATTCTTCCTTCAGATAAAACATGCATGTGGAACCTAGAGTATGAGCAACCATGTGATCGGGAGACGTGTTCAAATATGTCTCAGTTTTGGTACCCTGGTACTCGGGTGCAACATTCCAGATGCTTTACTAACACTCTCCCGACTTCGAGAGTCAGTCCCTTTAACCTCCTGTTTGGCCCAGTTTGCAATTTCTGCGGAAGATGAACAGGAATAGCGAGAACCAATGAGAGACTAGCTGGAGGTGTCTGGACGGGCAAATTTAACTCTCATTTCCCACCAGGAAGAGGAATTAACCAAAGGCTCAGCGTGCCGTGCCGGAACCAGATTAGGGCCTGAAGCCATCTTGCGGTGTTGCGGCCAGGTCACAAGAAAGCGAGTTGAAGAAAGGAGCTCAGGGGCACTGTAATTCACAAACCTGCAGAGTTATAAATAACAGCTATCGTCCAAAAATATACTGAAGGAAGGCTGCCAAGAGGACTTGAAAGCAGGGCAGAATTGCAGGAAACCGATTTCAGGAGGTAGACTGGAATTGCATTGAAAGCATAGGAAAAGAGGCAGAACGTCCACAATGATGCACTTGGCCATAAAGGGCGTATGCGTTTTTTCCTGAATATATTCAGGAAAAAACGCATACGCCCTTTTTGGCCAACCAAGCAACCTTGCAAAGGAAATCTGCACTACAATGAAGTCTCACTTCCCCCCAGTCAAAAGGGCTATCTGAAAAAAGTGTAAAATCCAGAAAGGCAGGACAGGCCATGGAGAACTGGGAGCCTTGTTATGCTGATGGACGGGAAGTAAATTGCCAACAGACACTCGGGAGAAGTGTATGGTGTTTCCTGAAACATCTAAAAACAAAGCAACAGAGCCTAGGGCACTTCCACTTATGGTCCTATAGATTAGGGAAATTAAAATCAAAAAGACACAGCCACCCCAAAGTTTGGGACGCCTCTGTTTACAAGAACCTCGTTTACCGTACAAGTTCAATATCACAGAAAGTGAAAAATGGATAAAGAACTTGTGGTACTTACGTACAATGCAGTATCACTCAGCAATGAAATCTATGTCATCAGGCCCGTAGCAGCATAATGAGTGGATTCAGTTACGATGATTCTAACTGAAATAAGTCACACAGGAAAAGAAACATCATAAGATATCAGTAATACACGGAATGTAAACTTGGCTACACAGGAACTGAATTCCAAAACAGAACAGGGTCTCAAATTTAGAAAACCAACTTATGCTTGCTTAAGGGGAAAGGTGAGTTGGGGTGCTGCTTAAAAACAGAGATTGAAATGAGCACAGATAAAGTTCCTTAAGCCAAATATGGAATAGACAAGAGCTACTCCTTGCTCAACGAAATGGACTCAACACCGCATATTAAACGCCTAAGAATGTACCTGACTAGTAAGTATCTTAAAACCTATGGATTGCTATGTCTCCATAAGAGAATCAAGCGTGTGTACAGGGGCATAAACGCAGCAGTGATAGGATTGGAGAGGTTCGGTGAGCAAATGAAGACCCTTTGAAGTCATATTGCATGGTACCCATTCCACGGGTCTCAACTCTCCAGGTTTAAGGTATTCTTCCTTCAGCTAAAACATGCATGTGGAACCCAGAGTATGATCAACCGTGTGAACAGGAGACGTGTTCAAATATGTCTCAGTTTTCCTCCCCGGTACTCGGGTGCAACATTCCAGACGCTTTACTAACAGTCTCCCCACTTGGAGAGTCAGCACCTTTAACCTCCTCTTTGGCCCAGTTTGCAATTTCTGCAGAAGATGAACAGGAATGGGGAGAACCAATGAGAGACTAGCTGGAGGTGTCTGGACGGGCAAATTTAACTCTCATTTCCCACCAGGAAGAGGAAATAACCAAAGGCTCAGCATGCCGCGCCGGAACCAGATTAGGGCCTGAAGCCATCCTGTGGTATTGCGGCCAGCTCAAAAGAAAGCGAGTTGAAGAAAGGAGCTCAGGGGCACTGTAATTCACAAACCTGCAGAGTTACAAATGACAGCTATCGTCCAAAAATATACTGAAGTAAGGCTGCCAAGAGGACTTGAAAGCGGGGCAGAATTGCAGGAAACCGATTTCAGGAGGTAGACTGGAATTGCATTGAAAGCATAGGAAAAGAGGCAGAACGTCCACAATGATGCACTTGGCCAAAAAGGGCGTATGCGTTTTTTCCTGAATATATTCAGGAAAAAACGCATACGCCCTTTTTGGCCAACCAAGCAAGCTTGCAAAGGAAATCTGCACTACAATGAAGTCTCACTTCCCCCCGGTCAAAAGGGCCATCTGAAAAAAGTGTAAAATCCAGAAAGGCAGGACAGGCCATGGAGAACTGGGAGCCTTGTTATGCTGATGGGCGGGATGTAAATTGCCAACAGACACTCGGGAGAAGTGTATGGTGTTTCCTGAAACATCTAAGAAACAAAGCAACAGAGCCTAGGGCACTTCCACTTATGGTCCTATAGCTTAGAGAAATTAAAATCAAAATGACACAGCCACCCCAAAGTTTGGGACGCCTCTGTTTACAAGAACCTCGTTTCCCGTACAAGTTCAATATCACAGAAAGTGAAAAATGGATAAAGAACTTGTGGTACTTACGTACAATGCAGTATCACTCAGCAATGAAATCTATGTCATCAGGCCCTTAGCAGCACAATGAGTGGATTCAGGTATGATGATTCTAACTGAAATAAGTCACACAGAAAAAGAAACATCATAAGATATCACTAATACACGGAATGTAAACTTGGCTACACAGGAACTGAATTCCAAAACAGAACAGGGTCTCAAATTTAGAAAACCAACTTATGCTTGCTTAAGGGGAAAGGTAAGTTGGGGTGCTGCATAAAACCAGAGATTGAAATGAGCACAGATAAAGTTCCTTAAGCCAAATATGGAATAGACAAGAGCTACTCCTTGCTCAACGAAATGGACTCAACACCGCATATTAAACGCCAAGAATGTACCTGACTAGTAAGTATCTTAAAACCTATGGATTGCTATGTCTCCGAAAGAGAACCAAGCATGTGTACAGGGGCATAAATGCAGCAGTGATAGGATTGGAGAGGTTCGGTGAGCAAATGAAGACCCTTTGAAGTCATATTGCATGGTACCCATTCCACGGGTTTCAACTACCCAGGTTTAAGGTATTCTTCCTTCAGCTAAAACATGCATGTGGAACCTAGAGTATGATCAACCATGTGATCGGGATACGTGTTCAAATATGTCTCAGTTTTCGTACCCTGGTACTCCAATGCAACATTCCAGACGCTTTACTAACACTCTCCCAACTTGGAGAGTCAGTCCCTTTAACCTCCTGTTTGGCCCAGTTTGCAATTTCTGCGGAAGATGAACAGGAATAGGGAGAACCAATGAGAGACTAGCTGGAGGTGTCTGGACGGGCAAATTTAACTCTCATTTCCCACCAGGAAGGGGAATTAACCAAAGGCTCAGCGTGCCGTGCCGGAACCAGATTAGGGCCTGAAGCCATCCTGCGGTGTTGCAGCCAGGTCACAAGAAAGCGAGTTGAAGAAAGGAGCTCAGGGGCACTGTAATTCACAAACCTGCAGAGTTATAAATGACAGCTATCGTCCAAAAATATACTGAAGTAAGGCTGCCAAGAGGACTTGAAAGCGGGGCAGAATTGCAGGAAACCGATTTCAGGAGGTAGACTGGAATTGCATTGAAAGCATAGGAAAAGAGGCAGAACGTCCACAATGATACACTTGGCCAAAAAGGGCGTATGCGTTTTTTCCTGAATATATTCAGGAAAAAACGCATACGCACTTTTTGGCCAACCAAGCAAACTTGCAAAGGAAATCTGCACTACAATGAAGTCTCACTTCCCCCCGGTCAAAAGGGCCATCTGAAAAAAGTGTAAAATCCAGAAAGGCAGGACAGGCCATGGAGAACTGGGAGCCTTGTTATGCTGATGGGCGGGATGTAAATTGCCAACAGCCACTCGGGAGAAGTGTATGGTGTTTCCTGAAACATCTAAAAAACAAAGCAACAGAGCCTAGGGCACTTCCACTTATGGTCCTATAGCTCAGGGAAATTAAAATCAAAAAGACACAGCCACCCCAAAGTTTGGGACGCCTGTGTTTACAAGAACCTCGTTTACAGTACAAGTTCAACATCGCAGAAAGTGAAAAATGGATAAAGAACTTGTGGTACTTACATACAATGCAGTATCACTCAGCAATGAAATCTATGTCATCAAGCCCGTAGCAGCATAATGAGTGGATTCAGGTACGATGATTCTAACTGAAATAAGTCACACAGAAAAAGAAACATCATAAGATATCACTAATACACGGAATGTAAACTTGGCTACACAGGAACTGAATTCCAAAACAGAACAGGGTCTCAAATTTAGAAAACCAACTTATGCTTGCTTAAGTGTAAAGGTGAGTTGGGGTGCTGCATAAAACCAGAGATTGAAATGAGCACAGATAAAGTTCCTTAAGCCAAATATGGAATAGACAAGAGCTACTCCTAGCTCAACGAAATGGACTCAACACCCCATATTAAACGCCTAAGAATGTACCTGACTAGTAAGTATCTTAAAACCTATGGATGGCTATGTCTCCAAAAGAGAATCAAGCGTGTGTACAGGGGCATAAACGCAGCAGTGATAGGATTGGAGAGGTTCGGTGAGCAAATGAAGACCCTTTGAAGTCATATTGCATGGTACCCATTCCACGGGTCTCAACTCTCCAGGTTTAAGGTATTCTTCCTTCAGCTAAACATGCATGTGGAACCCAGAGTATGATCAACCGTGTGAACAGGAGACGTGTTCAAATATGTCTCAGTTTTTCTCCCCGGTACTCGGGTGCAACATTCCAGACGCTTTACTAACAGTCTCCCCACTTGGAGAGTCAGCTCCTTTAACCTCCTCTTTGGCCCAGTTTGCAATTTCTGCAGAAGATGAACAGGAATGGGGAGAACCAATGAGAGACTAGCTGGAGGTGTCTGGACGGGCAAATTTAACTCTCATTTCCCACCAGGAAGAGGAAATAACCAAAGGCTCAGCATGCCGCGCCGGAACCAGATTAGGGCCTGAAGCCATCCTGCGGTATTGCGGCCAGCTCAAAAGAAAGCGAGTTGAAGAAAGGAGCTCAGGGGCACTGTAATTCACAAACCTGCAGAGTTACAAATGACAGCTATCGTCCAAAAATATACTGAAGTAAGGCTGCCAAGAGGACTTGAAAGCGGGGCAGAATTGCAGGAAACCGATTTCAGGAGGTAGACTGGAATTGCATTGAAAGCATAGGAAAAGAGGCAGAACGTCCACAATGATGCACTTGGCCAAAAAGGGCGTATGCGTTTTTTCCTGAATATATTCAGGAAAAAACGCATACGCCCTTTTTGGCCAACCAAGCAAGCTTGCAAAGGAAATCTGCACTACAATGAAGTCTCACTTCCCCCCGGTCAAAAGGGCCATCTGAAAAAAGTGTAAAATCCAGAAAGGCAGGACAGGCCATGGAGAATTGGGAGCCTTGTTATGCTGATGGGCGGGATGTAAATTGCCAACAGACACTCGGGAGAAGTGTATGGTGTTTCCTGAAACATCTAAGAAACAAAGCAACAGAGCCTAGGGCACTTCCACTTATGGTCCTATAGCTTAGGGAAATTAAAATCAAAAAGACACAGCCACCCCAAAGTTTGGAACGGCTCTGTTTACAAGAACCTCGTTTACAGTACAAGTTCAACGTCGCAGAAATTGAAAAATGGATAAAGAAGTTGTGGTATATACTTACAAAGCAATATCACTCATCACTGACATCTATGTCATCAGGCCCTTAGCAGCACAATGAGTGGATTCAGATATAATGATTCTAACTGAAATAAGTCACAGAGAAAAAGAAACATCATAAGATATCAGTAATACACGGAATGTAAACTTGGCTACACAGGAACTGAATTACAGAACAGAACAGGGTCTCAAATTTAGAAAACCAACTTATGCTTGCTTAAGGGGAAAGGTGAGTTGGGGTGCTGCATAAAACCAGAGATTGAAAGGAGCACAGATAAAGTTCCTTAAGCCAAATATGGAATAGACAAGAGCTACTCCTTGCTCAACGAAATGGACTCAACACCCCATATTCAACGCCTAAGAATGTACCTGACAAGTAAGTATCTTAAAACCTATGGATTGCTATGTCTCCGAAAGAGAATCAAGCATGTGTACAGGGGCATAAACGCAGCAGTGATAGGATTCGAGAGGTTCGGTGGGCAAATGGAGACCCTTTGAAGTCATATTGCATGGTACCCATTCCACGGGTCTCAACTCTCCAGGTTTAAGGTATTCTTCCTTCAGCTAAAACATGCATGTGGAACCTAGAGTATGATCAACCATGTGATCGGGAGACGTGTTCAAATATGTCTCAGTTTTGGTACCCTGGTACTCGGGTGCAACATTCCAGATGCTTTACTAACACTCTCCCGACTTGGAGAGTCAGTCCCTTTAACCTCCTGTTTGGCCCAGTTTGCAATTTCTGCGGAAGATGAACAGGAATAGCGAGAACCAATGAGAGACTAGCTGGAGGTGTCTGGACCGGCAAATTTAACTCTCATTTCCCACCAGGAAGAGGAATTAACCAAAGGCTCAGCGTGCCGTGCCGGAACCAGATTAGGGCCTGAAGCCATCCTGCGGGGTTGCGGCCAGCTCACAAGAAAGTGAGTTGAAGAAAGGAGCTCAGGGGCACTGTAATTCACAAACCTGCAGAGTTATAAATGACAGCTATCGTCCAAAAATATACTGAAGTAAGGCTGCCAAGAGGACTTGAAAGCGGGGCAGAATTGCAGGAAACCGATTTCAGGAGGTAGACTGGAATTGCATTGAAAGCATAGGAAAAGAGGCAGAACGTCCACAATGATGCACTTGGCCAAAAAGGGCGTATGCGTTTTTTCCTGAATATATTCAGGAAAAAACGCATACGCCCTTTTTGGCCAACCAAGCAAGCTTGCAAAGGAAATCTGCACTACAATGAAGTCTCACTTCCCCCCGGTCAAAAGGGCCATCTGAAAAAAGTGTAAAATCCAGAAAGGCAGGACAGGCCATGGAGAACTGGGAGCCTTGTTATGCTGATGGGCGGGATGTAAATTGCCAACAGACACTCGGGAGAAGTGTATGGTGTTTCCTGAAACATCTAAGAAACAAAGCAACAGAGCCTACGGCACTTCCACTTATGGTCCTATAGCTTAGGGAAATTAAAATCAAAAAGACACAGCCACCCCAAAGTTTGGAACGGCTCTGTTTACAAGAACCTCGTTTACAGTACAAGTTCAACATCGCAGAAATTGAAAAATGGATAAAGAAGTTGTGGTATATACTTACAAAGCAATATCACTCATCACTGACATCTGTGTCATCAGGCCCTTAGCAGCACAATGAGTGGATTCAGATATGATGATTCTAACTGAAATAAGTCACAGAGAAAAAGAAACATCATAAGATATCAGTAATACACGGAATGTAAACTTGGCTACACAGGAACTGAATTACAGAACAGAACAGGGTCTCAAATTTAGAAAACCAACTTATGCTTGCTTAAGGGTAAAGGTGAGTTGGGGTGCTGCATAAAACCAGAGATTGAAAGGAGCACAGATAAAGTTCCTTAAGCCAAATATGGAATAGACAAGAGCTACTCCTTGCTCAACGAAATGTACTCAACACCCCATATTCAACGCCTAAGAATGTACCTGACAAGTAAGTATCTTAAAACCTATGGATTGCTATGTCTCCGAAAGAGAATCAAGCATGTGTACAGGGGCATAAACGCAGCAGTGATAGGATTGGAGAGGTTCGGTGGGCAAATGAAGACCCTTTGAAGTCATATTGCATGGTACCCATTCCACGGGTCTCAACTCTCCAGGTTTAAGGTATTCTTCCTTCAGATAAAACATGCATGTGGAACCTAGAGTATGAGCAACCATGTGATCGGGAGACGTGTTCAAATATGTCTCAGTTTTGGTACCCTGGTACTCGGGTGCAACATTCCAGATGCTTTACTAACACTCTCCCGACTTCGAGAGTCAGTCCCTTTAACCTCCTGTTTGGCCCAGTTTGCAATTTCTGCGGAAGATGAACAGGAATAGCGAGAACCAATGAGAGACTAGCTGGAGGTGTCTGGACGGGCAAATTTAACTCTCATTTCCCACCAGGAAGAGGAATTAACCAAAGGCTCAGCGTGCCGTGCCGGAACCAGATTAGGGCCTGAAGCCATCTTGCGGTGTTGCGGCCAGGTCACAAGAAAGCGAGTTGAAGAAAGGAGCTCAGGGGCACTGTAATTCACAAACCTGCAGAGTTATAAATAACAGCTATCGTCCAAAAATATACTGAAGGAAGGCTGCCAAGAGGACTTGAAAGCAGGGCAGAATTGCAGGAAACCGATTTCAGGAGGTAGACTGGAATTGCATTGAAAGCATAGGAAAAGAGGCAGAACGTCCACAATGATGCACTTGGCCATAAAGGGCGTATGCGTTTTTTCCTGAATATATTCAGGAAAAAACGCATACGCCCTTTTTGGCCAACCAAGCAACCTTGCAATGGAAATCTGCACTACAATGAAGTCTCACTTCCCCCCAGTCAAAAGGGCTATCTGAAAAAAGTGTAAAATCCAGAAAGGCAGGACAGGCCATGGAGAACTGGGAGCCTTGTTATGCTGATGGACGGGAAGTAAATTGCCAACAGACACTCGGGAGAAGTGTATGGTGTTTCCTGAAACATCTAAAAACAAAGCAACAGAGCCTAGGGCACTTCCACTTATGGTCCTATAGATTAGGGAAATTAAAATCAAAAAGACACAGCCACCCCAAAGTTTGGGACGCCTCTGTTTACAAGAACCTCGTTTACCGTACAAGTTCAATATCACAGAAAGTGAAAAATGGATAAAGAACTTGTGGTACTTACGTACAATGCAGTATCACTCAGCAATGAAATCTATGTCATCAGGCCCGTAGCAGCATAATGAGTGGATTCAGTTACGATGATTCTAACTGAAATAAGTCACACAGGAAAAGAAACATCATAAGATATCAGTAATACACGGAATGTAAACTTGGCTACACAGGAACTGAATTCCAAAACAGAACAGGGTCTCAAATTTAGAAAACCAACTTATGCTTGCTTAAGGGGAAAGGTGAGTTGGGGTGCTGCTTAAAAACAGAGATTGAAATGAGCACAGATAAAGTTCCTTAAGCCAAATATGGAATAGACAAGAGCTACTCCTTGCTCAACGAAATGGACTCAACACCGCATATTAAACGCCTAAGAATGTACCTGACTAGTAAGTATCTTAAAACCTATGGATTGCTATGTCTCCATAAGAGAATCAAGCGTGTGTACAGGGACATAAACGCAGCAGTGATAGGATTGGAGAGGTTCGGTGAGCAAATGAAGACCCTTTGAAGTCATATTGCATGGTACCCATTCCACGGGTCTCAACTCTCCAGGTTTAAGGTATTCTTCCTTCAGCTAAAACATGCATGTGGAACCCAGAGTATGATCAACCGTGTGAACAGGAGACGTGTTCAAATATGTCTCAGTTTTCCTCCCCGGTACTCGGGTGCAACATTCCAGACGCTTTACTAACAGTCTCCCCACTTGGAGAGTCAGCACCTTTAACCTCCTCTTTGGCCCAGTTTGCAATTTCTGCAGAAGATGAACAGGAATGGGGAGAACCAATGAGAGACTAGCTGGAGGTGTCTGGACGGGCAAATTTAACTCTCATTTCCCACCAGGAAGAGGAAATAACCAAAGGCTCAGCATGCCGCGCCGGAACCAGATTAGGGCCTGAAGCCATCCTGCGGTATTGCGGCCAGCTCAAAAGAAAGCGAGTTGAAGAAAGGAGCTCAGGGGCACTGTAATTCACAAACCTGCAGAGTTACAAATGACAGCTATCGTCCAAAAATATAGTGAAGTAAGGCTGCCAAGAGGACATGAAAGCGGGGCAGAATTGCAGGAAACCGATTTCAGGAGGTAGACTGGAATTGCATTGAAAGCATAGGAAAAGAGGCAGAACGTCCACAATGATGCACTTGGCCAAAAAGGGCGTATGCGTTTTTTCCTGAATATATTCAGGAAAAAACGCATACGCCCTTTTTGGCCAACCAAGCAAGCTTGCAAAGGAAATCTGCACTACAATGAAGTCTCACTTCCCCCCGGTCAGAAGGGCCATCTGAAAAAAGTGTAAAATCCAGAAAGGCAGGACAGGCCATGGAGAACTGGGAGCCTTGTTATGCTGATGGGCGGGATGTAAATTGCCAACAGACACTCGGGAGAAGTGTATGGTGTTTCCTGAAACATCTAAGAAACAAAGCAACAGAGCCTAGGGCACTTCCACTTATGGTCCTATAGCTTAGAGAAATTAAAATCAAAATGACACAGCCACCCCAAAGTTTGGGACGCCTCTGTTTACAAGAACCTCGTTTACCGTACAAGTTCAATATCACAGAAAGTGAAAAATGGATAAAGAACTTGTGGTACTTACGTACAATGCAGTATCACTCAGCAATGAAATCTATGTCATCAGGCCCTTAGCAGCACAATGAGTGGATTCAGGTATGATGATTCTAACTGAAATAAGTCACACAGAAAAAGAAACATCATAAGATATCACTAATACACGGAATGTAAACTTGGCTACACAGGAACTGAATTCCAAAACAGAACAGGGTCTCAAATTTAGAAAACCAACTTATGCTTGCTTAAGGGGAAAGGTAAGTTGGGGTGCTGCATAAAACCAGAGATTGAAATGAGCACAGATAAAGTTCCTTAAGCCAAATATGGAATAGACAAGAGCTACTCCTTGCTCAACGAAATGGACTCAACACCGCATATTAAACGCCTAAGAATGTACCTGACTAGTAAGTATCTTAAAACCTATGGATTGCTATGTCTCCGAAAGAGAACCAAGCATGTGTACAGGGGCATAAATGCAGCAGTGATAGGATTGGAGAGGTTCGGTGAGCAAATGAAGACCCTTTGAAGTCATATTGCATGGTACCCATTCCAAGGGTTTCAACTACCCAGGTTTAAGGTATTCTTCCTTCAGCTAAAACATGCATGTGGAACCTAGAGTATGATCAACCATGTGATCGGGATACGTGTTCAAATATGTCTCAGTTTTCGTACCCTGGTACTCCAATGCAACATTCCAGACGCTTTACTAACACTCTCCCAACTTGGAGAGTCAGTCCCTTTAACCTCCTGTTTGGCCCAGTTTGCAATTTCTGCGGAAGATGAACAGGAATAGGGAGAACCAATGAGAGACTAGCTGGAGGTGTCTGGACGGGCAAATTTAACTCTCATTTCCCACAAGGAAGAGGAATTAACCAAAGGCTCAGCGTGCCGTGCCCGAAACAGATTAGGGCCTGAAGCCATCTTGCGGTGTTGCGGCCAGCTCAAAAGAAAGCGAGTTGAAGAAAGGAGCTCAGGGGCACTGTAATTCACAAACCTGCAGAGTTATAAATGACAGCTATCGTCCAAAAATATACTGAAGTAAGGCTGCCAAGAGGACTTGAAAGCGGGGCAGAATTGCAGGAAACCTATTTCAGGAGGTAGACTGGAATTGCATTGAAAGCATAGGAAAAGAGGCAGTACGTCCACAATGATGCACTTGGCCAAAAAGGGCGTATGCGTTTTTTCCTGAATATATTCAGGAAAAAACGCATACGCCCTTTTTGGCCGACCAAGCAAGCTTGCAAAGGAAATCTGCACTACAATGAAGTCTCACTTCCCGCCGGTCAAAAGGGCCATCTGAAAAAAGTGTAAAATCCAGAAAGGCAGGACAGGCCATGGAGAACTGGGAGCCTTGTTATGCTGATGGGCGGGATGTAAATTGCCAACAGCCACTCGGGAGAAGTGTATGGTGTTTCCTGAAACATCTAAAAAACAAAGCAACAGAGCCTAGGGCACTTCCACTTATGGTCCTATAGCTTAGGGAAATTAAAATCAAAAAGACACAGCCACCCCAAAGTTTGGAACGGCTCTGTTTACAAGAAGCTCGTTTACAGTACAAGTTCAACATCGCAGAAATTGAAAAATGGATAAAGAAGTTGTGGTATATACTTACAAAGCAATATCACTCAGCACTGAAATCTATGTCATCAGGCGCTTAGCAGCACAATGAGTGGATTCAGATATGATGATTCTAACTGAAATAAGTCACACAGAAAAAGAAACATCATAAGATATCAGTAATACACGGAATGTAAACTTGGCTACACAGGAACTGAATTACAGAACAGAACAGGGTCTCAAATTTAGAAAACCAACTTATGCTTGCTTAAGGGGAAAGGTGAGTTGGGGTGCTGCATAAAACCAGAGATTGAAAGGAGCACAGATAAAGTTCCTTAAGCCAAATATGGAATAGACAAGAGCTACTCCTTGCTCAACGAAATGGACTCAACACCCCATATTAAACGCCTAAGAATGTACCTGACTAGTAAGTATCTTAAAACCTATGGATTGCTATGTCTCCAAAAGAGAATCAAGCGTGTGTACAGGGGCATAAACGCAGCAGTGATAGGATTGGAGAGGTTCGGTGAGCAAATGAAGACCCTTTGAAGTCATATTGCATGGTACCCATTCCACGGGTCTCAACTCTCCAGGTTTAAGGTATTCTTCCTTCAGCTAAAACATGCATGAGGAACCTAGAGTATGATCAACCATGTGATCGGGAGACGTGTTCAAATATGTCTCAGTTTTCGTACCCTGGTACTCGGGTGCAACATTCCAGACGCTTTACTAACACTCTCCCGACTTGGAGAGTCAGTCCCTTTAATCTCCTGTTTGGCCCAGTTTGCAATTTCAGCGGAAGATGAACAGCAATAGCGAGAACCAATGAGAGACTAGCTGGAGGTGTCTGGACGGGCAAATTTAACTCTCATTTCCCACCAGGAAGGGGAATTAACCAAAGGCTCAGCGTGCCGTGCCGGAACCAGATTAGGGCCTGAAGCCATCCTGCGTTGTTGCGGCCAGCTCACAAGAAAGCGAGTTGAAGAAAGGAGCTCAGGGGCACTGTAATTCACAAACCTGCAGAGTTATAAATGACAGCTATCGTCCAAAAATATACTGAAGTAAGGCTGCCAAGAGGACTTGAAAGCGGGGCAGAATTGCAGGAAACCGATTTCAGGAGGTAGACTGGAATTGCATTGAAAGCATAGGAAAAGAGGCAGAACGTCCACAATGATGCACTTGGCCAAAAAGGGCGTATGCGTTTTTTCCTGAATATATTCAGGAAAAAACGCATACGCCCTTTTTGGCCAACCAAGCAAACTTGCAAAGGAAATCTGCACTACAATGAAGTCTCACTTCCCCCCGGTCAAAAGGGCCATCTGAAAAAAGTGTAAAATCCAGAAAGGCAGGACAGGCCATGGAGAACTGGGAGCCTTGTTATGCTGATGGGCGGGATGTAAATTGCCAACAGACACTCGGGAGAAGTGTATGGTGTTTCCTGAAACATCTAAAAAACAAAGCAACAGAGCCTAGGGCACTTCCACTTATGGTCCTATAGCTCAGGGAAATTAAAATCAAAAAGACACAGCCACCCCAAAGTTTGGGACGCCTGTGTTTACAAGAACCTCGTTTACAGTACAAGTTCAACATCGCAGAAAGTGAAAAATGGATAAAGAACTTGTGGTACTTACATACAATGCAGTATCACTCAGCAATGAAATCTATGTCATCAAGCCCGTAGCAGCATAATGAGTGGATTCAGGTACGATGATTCTAACTGAAATAAGTCACACAGAAAAAGAAACATCATAAGATATCACTAATACACGGAATGTAAACTTGGCTACACAGGAACTGAATTCCAAAACAGAACAGGGTCTCAAATTTAGAAAACCAACTTATGCTTGCTTAAGGGTAAAGGTGAGTTGGGGTGCTGCATAAAACCAGAGATTGAAATGAGCACAGATAAAGTTCCTTAAGCCAAATATGGAATAGACAAGAGCTACTCCTAGCTCAACGAAATGGACTCAACACCGCATATTAAACGCCTAAGAATGTACCTGACTAGTAAGTATCTTAAAACCTATGGATGGCTATGTCTCCAAAAGAGAATCAAGCGTGTGTACAGGGGCATAAACGCAGCAGTGATAGGATTGGAGAGGTTCGGTGAGCAAATGAAGACCCTTTGAAGTCATATTGCATGGTACCCATTCCACGGGTCTCAACTCTCCAGGTTTAAGGTATTCTTCCTTCAGCTAAACATGCATGTGGAACCCAGAGTATGATCAACCGTGTGAACAGGACACGTGTTCAAATATGTCTCAGTTTTTCTCCCCGGTACTCGGGTGCAACATTCCAGACGCTTTACTAACAGTCTCCCCACTTGGAGAGTCAGCTCCTTTAACCTCCTCTTTGGCCCAGTTTGCAATTTCTGCAGAAGATGAACAGGAATGGGGAGAACCAATGAGAGACTAGCTGGAGGTGTCTGGACGGGCAAATTTAACTCTCATTTCCCACCAGGAAGAGGAAATAACCAAAGGCTCAGCATGCCGTGCCGGAACAAGATTAGGGCCTGAAGCCATCCTGCGGTGTTGCGGCCAGCTCACAAGAAAGCGAGTTGAAGAAAGGAGCTCAGGGGCACTGTAATTCACAAACCTGCAGAGTTATAAATGACAGCTATCGTCCAAAAATATACCGAAGTAAGGCTGCCAAGAGGACTTGAAAGCGGGGCAGAATTGCAGGAAACCGATTTCAGGAGGTAGACTGGAATTGCATTGAAAGCATAGGAAAAGAGGCAGAACGTCCACAATGATGCACTTGGCCAAAAAGGGCGTATGCGTTTTTTCCTGAATATATTCAGGAAAAAACGCATACGCCCTTTTTGGCCAACCAAGCAACCTTGCAAAGGAAATCTGCACTACAATGAAGTCTCACTTCCCCCCGGTCAAAAGGGCCATCTGAAAAAAGTGTAAAATCCAGAAAGGCAGGACAGGCCATGGAGAACTGGGAGCCTTGTTATGCTGATGGGCGGGATGTAAATTGCCAACAGACACTCGGGAGAAGTGTATGGTGTTTCCTGAAACATCTAAGAAACAAAGCAACAGAGCCTAGGGCACTTCCACTTATGGTCCTATAGCTTAGAGAAATTAAAATCAAAAAGACACAGCCACCCCAAAGTTTGGGACGCCTGTGTTTACAAGAACCTCGTTTACCGTACAAGTTCAATATCACAGAAAGTGAAAAATGGATAAAGAACTTGTGGTACTTACGTACAATGCAGTATCACTCAGCAATGAAATCTATGTCATCAGGCCCTTAGCACCACAATGAGTGGATTCAGGTATGATGATTCTAACTGAAATAAGTCACACAGAAAACGAAACATCATAAGATATCACTAATACACGGAATGTAAACTTGGCTACACAGGAACTGAATTCCAAAACAGAACAGGGTCTCAAATTTAGAAAACCAACTTATGCTTGCTTAAGGGGAAAGGTGAGTTGGGGTGCTGCATAAAACCAGAGATTGAAATGAGCACAGATAAAGTTCCTTAAGCCAAATATGGAATAGACAAGAGCTACTCCTTGCTCAACGAAATGGACTCAACACCGCATATTAAACGCCTAAGAATGTACCTGACTAGTAAGTATCTTAAAACCTATGGATTGCTATGTCTCCGAAAGAGAACCAAGCATGTGTACAGGGGCATAAATGCAGCAGTGATTGGATTGGAGAGGTTCGGTGAGCAAATGAAGACCCTTTGAAGTCATATTGCATGGTACCCATTCCACGGGTTTCAACTACCCAGGTTTAAGGTATTCTTCCTTCAGCTAAAACATGCATGTGGAACCTAGAGTATGATCAACCATGTGATCGGGATACGTGTGCAAATATGTCTCAGTTTTCGTACCCTGGTACTCGAGTGCAACATTCCAGACGCTTTACTAACACTCTCCCAACTTGGAGAGTCAGTCCCTTTAACCTCCTGTTTGGCCCAGTTTGCAATTTCTGCGGAAGATGAACAGGAATAGGGAGAACCAATGAGAGACTAGCTGGAGGTGTCTGCACGGGCAAATTTAACTCTCATTTCCCACCAGGAAGAGGAATTAACCAAAGGCTCAGCGTGCCATGCCCGAAACAGATTAGGGCCTGAAGCCATCTTGCGGTGTTGCGGCCAGCTCAAAAGAAAGCGAGTTGAAGAAAGGAACACAGGGGCACTGTAATTCACAAACCTGCAGAGTTATAAATGACAGCTATCGTCCAAAAATATACTGAAGTAAGGCTGCCAAGAGGACTTGAAAGCGGGGCAGAATTGCAGGAAACCAATTTCAGGAGGTAGACTGGAATTGCATTGAAAGCATAGGAAAAGAGGCAGAACGTCCACAATGATGCACTTGGCCAAAAAGGGCGTATGCGTTTTTTCCTGAATATATTCAGGAAAAAACGCATACGCCCTTTTTGGCCAACCAAGCAAGCTTGCAAAGGAAATCTGCACTACAATGAAGTCTCACTTCCCCCCGGTCAAAAGGGCCATCTGAAAAAAGTGTAAAATCCAGAAAGGCAGGACAGGCCATGGAGAACTGGGAGCCTTGTTATGCTGATGGGCGGGATGTAAATTGCCAACAGCCACTCGGGAGAAGTGTATGGTGTTTCCTGAAACATCTAAAAAACAAAGCAACAGAGCCTAGGGCACTTCCACTTATGGTCCTATAGCTTAGGGAAATTAAAATCAAAAAGACACAGCCACCCCAAAGTTTGGAACGGCTCTGTTTACAAGAACCTCGTTTACAGTACAAGTTCAACATCGCAGAAATTGAAAAATGGATAAAGAAGTTGTGGTATATACTTACAAAGCAATATCACTCAGCACTGAAATCTATGTCATCAGGCGCTTAGCAGCACAATGAGTGGATTCAGATATGATGATTCTAACTGAAATAAGTCACACAGAAAAAGAAACATCATAAGATATCAGTAATACACGGAATGTAAACTTGGCTACACAGGAACTGAATTACAGAACAGAACAGGGTCTCAAATTTAGAAAACCAACTTATGCTTGCTTAAGGGGAAAGGTGAGTTGGGGTGCTGCATAAAACCAGAGATTGAAATGAGCACAGATAAAGTTCCTTAAGCCAAATATGGAATAGACAAGAGCTACTCCTTGCTCAACGAAATGGACTCAACACCGCATATTAAACGCCTAAGAATGTACCTGACTAGTAAGTATCTTAAAACCTATGGATTGCTATGTCTCCAAAAGAGAATCAAGCGTGTGTACAGGGGCATAAACGCAGCAGTGATAGGATTGGAGAGGTTCGGTGAGCAAATGAAGACCCTTTGAAGTCATATTGCATGGTACCCATTCCAAGGGTCTCAACTCTCCAGGTTTAAGGTATTCTTCCTTCAGCTAAAACATGCATGAGGAACCTAGAGTATGATCAACCATGTGATCGGGAGACGTGTTCAAATATGTCTCAGTTTTCGTACCCTGGTACTCGGGTGCAACATTCCAGACGCTTTACTAACACTCTCCCGACTTGGAGAGTCAGTCCCTTTAATCTCCTGTTTGGCCCAGTTTGCAATTTCAGCGGAAGATGAACAGGAATAGCGAGAACCAATGAGAGACTAGCTGGAGGTGTCTGGACGGGCAAATTTAACTCTCATTTCCCACCAGGAAGAGGAATTAACCAAAGGCTCAGCGTGCCGTGCCAGAACCAGATTAGGGCCTGAAGCCATCCTGCGGTGTTGCGGCCAGGTCACAAGAAAGCGAGTTGAAGAAAGGAGCTCAGGGGCACTGTAATTCACAAACCTGCAGAGTTATAAATGACAGCTATCGTCCAAAAATATACCGAAGTAAGGCTGCCAAGAGGACTTGAAAGCGGGGCAGAATTGCAGGTAACTGATTTCAGGAGGTAGACTGGAATTGCATTGAAAGCATAGGAAAAGAGGCAGAACGTCCACAATGATGCACTTGGCCAAAAAGGGCGTATGCGTTTTTTCCTGAATATATTCAGGAAAAAACGCATACGCCCTTTTTGGCCAACCAAGCAAGCTTGCAAAGGATATCTGCACTACAATGAAGTCTCACTTCCCCCCGGTCAAAAGGGCCATCTGAACAAAGTGTAAAATCCAGAAAGGCAGGACAGGCCATGGAGAACTGGGAGCCTTGTTATGCTGATGGGCGGGATGTAAATTGCCAACAGACACTCGGGAGAAGTGTATGGTGTTTCCTGAAACATCTAAAAAACAAAGCAACAGAGCCTAGGGCACTTCCACTTATGGTCCTATAGCTTAGGGAAATTAAAATCAAAAAGACACAGCCACCCCAAAGTTTGGGACGCCTGTGTTTACAAGAACCTCGTTTACAGTACAAGTTCAACATCGCAGAAAGTGAAAAATGGATAAAGAACTTGTGGTACTTACGTACAATGCAGTATCACTCAGCAATGAAACCTATGTCATCAGGCCCGTAGCAGCACAATGAGTGGATTCAGGTACGATGATTCTAACTGAAATAAGTCACACAGAAAAAGAAACATCATAAGATATCAGTAATACACGGAATGTAAACTTGGCTACACAGGAACTGAATTCCAAAACAGAACAGGGTCTCAAATTTAGAAAACCAACTTATGCTTGCTTAAGGGGAAAGGTGAGTTGGGGTGCTGCATAAAACCAGAGATTGAAATGAGCACAGATAAAGTTCCTTAAGCCAAATATAGAATAGACAAGAGCTACTCCTTGCTCAACGAAATGGACTCAACACCCGATATTAAACGCCTAAGAATGTACCTGACTAGTAAGTATCTTAAAAGCTATGGATTGCTATGTCTCCGAAAGAGAATCAAGCATGTGTACAGGGGCATAAACGCAGCAGTGATAGGATTGGAGAGGTTCACTGAGCAAATAAAGACACTTTGAAGTCATATTGCATGGTACCCATTCCACGGGTTTCAACTACCCAGGTTTAAGGTATTCTTCCTTCAGCTAAAACATGCATGTGGAACCTAGAGTATGATCAACCATGTGATTGGGAGACGTGTTCAAATATGTCTCAGATTTCGTACTCTGGTACTCGGGTGCAACATTCCAGATGCTTTACTAACACTCTCCCAACTTGGAGAGTCAGTCCCTTTAACCTCCTGTTTGGCCCAGTTTGCAATTTCTGCGGAAGATGAACAGGAATAGGGAGAACCAATGAGAGACTAGCTGGAGGTGTCTGGACGGGCAAATTTAACTCTCATTTCCCACCAGGAAGGGGAATTAACCAAAGGCTCAGCGTGCCGTGCCGGAACCAGATTAGGGCCTGAAGCAATCCTGCGGTGTTGCGGCCAGCTCACAAGAAAGCGAGTTGAAGAAAGGAGCTCAGGGGCACTGTAATTCACAAACCTGCAGAGTTATAAATGACAGCTATCGTCCAAAAATATACTGAAGTAAGGCTGCCAAGAGGACTTGAAAGCGGGGCAGAATTGCAGGAAACCGATTTCAGGAGGTAGACTGGAATTGCATTGAAAGCATAGGAAAAGAGGCAGAACGTCCACAATGATGCACTTGGCCAAAAAGGGCGTATGCGTTTTTTCCTGAATATATTCAGGAAAAAACGCATACGCCCTTTTTGGCCAACCAAGCAAACTTGCAAAGGAAATCTGCACTACAATGAAGTCTCACTTCCCCCCGGTCAAAAGGGCCATCTGAAAAAAGTGTAAAATCCAGAAAGGCAGGACAGGCCATGGAGAACTGGGAGCCTTGTTATGCTGATGGGCGGGATGTAAATTGCCAACAGACACTCGGGAGAAGTGTATGGTGTTTCCTGAAACATCTAAAAAACAAAGCAACAGAGCCTAGGGCACTTCCACTTATGGTCCTATAGCTCAGGGAAATTAAAATCAAAAAGACACAGCCACCCCAAAGTTTGGGACGCCTGTGTTTACAAGAACCTCGTTTACAGTACAAGTTCAACATCGCAGAAAGTGAAAAATGGATAAAGAACTTGTGGTACTTACATACAATGCAGTATCACTCAGCAATGAAATCTATGTCATCAAGCCCGTAGCAGCATAATGAGTGGATTCAGGTACGATGATTCTAACTGAAATAAGTCACACAGAAAAAGAAACATCATAAGATATCACTAATACACGGAATGTAAACTTGGCTACACAGGAACTGAATTCCAAAACAGAACAGGGTCTCAAATTTAGAAAACCAACTTATGCTTGCTTAAGGGTAAAGGTGAGTTGGGGTGCTGCATAAAACCAGAGATTGAAATGAGCACAGATAAAGTTCCTTAAGCCAAATATGGAATAGACAAGAGCTACTCCTAGCTCAACGAAATGGACTCAACACCGCATATTAAACGCCTAAGAATGTACCTGACTAGTAAGTATCTTAAAACCTATGGATGGCTATGTCTCCAAAAGAGAATCAAGCGTGTGTACAGGGGCATAAACGCAGCAGTGATAGGATTGGAGAGGTTCGGTGAGCAAATGAAGACCCTTTGAAGTCATATTGCATGGTACCCATTCCACGGGTCTCAACTCTCCAGGTTTAAGGTATTCTTCCTTCAGCTAAACATGCATGTGGAACCCAGAGTATGATCAACCGTGTGAACAGGACACGTGTTCAAATATGTCTCAGTTTTTCTCCCCGGTACTCGGGTGCAACATTCCAGACGCTTTACTAACAGTCTCCCCACTTGGAGAGTCAGCTCCTTTAACCTCCTCTTTGGCCCAGTTTGCAATTTCTGCAGAAGATGAACAGGAATGGGGAGAACCAATGAGAGACTAGCTGGAGGTGTCTGGACGGGCAAATTTAACTCTCATTTCCCACCAGGAAGAGGAAATAACCAAAGGCTCAGCATGCCGTGCCGGAACAAGATTAGGGCCTGAAGCCATCCTGCGGTGTTGCGGCCAGCTCACAAGAAAGCGAGTTGAAGAAAGGAGCTCAGGGGCACTGTAATTCACAAACCTGCAGAGTTATAAATGACAGCTATCGTCCAAAAATATACCGAAGTAAGGCTGCCAAGAGGACTTGAAAGCGGGGCAGAATTGCAGGAAACCGATTTCAGGAGGTAGACTGGAATTGCATTGAAAGCATAGGAAAAGAGGCAGAACGTCCACAATGATGCACTTGGCCAAAAAGGGCGTATGCGTTTTTTCCTGAATATATTCAGGAAAAAACGCATACGCCCTTTTTGGCCAACCAAGCAACCTTGCAAAGGAAATCTGCACTACAATGAAGTCTCACTTCCCCCCGGTCAAAAGGGCCATCTGAAAAAAGTGTAAAATCCAGAAAGGCAGGACAGGCCATGGAGAACTGGGAGCCTTGTTATGCTGATGGGCGGGATGTAAATTGCCAACAGACACTCGGGAGAAGTGTATGGTGTTTCCTGAAACATCTAAGAAACAAAGCAACAGAGCCTAGGGCACTTCCACTTATGGTCCTATAGCTTAGAGAAATTAAAATCAAAAAGACACAGCCACCCCAAAGTTTGGGACGCCTGTGTTTACAAGAACCTCGTTTACCGTACAAGTTCAATATCACAGAAAGTGAAAAATGGATAAAGAACTTGTGGTACTTACGTACAATGCAGTATCACTCAGCAATGAAATCTATGTCATCAGGCCCTTAGCACCACAATGAGTGGATTCAGGTATGATGATTCTAACTGAAATAAGTCACACAGAAAACGAAACATCATAAGATATCACTAATACACGGAATGTAAACTTGGCTACACAGGAACTGAATTCCAAAACAGAACAGGGTCTCAAATTTAGAAAACCAACTTATGCTTGCTTAAGGGGAAAGGTGAGTTGGGGTGCTGCATAAAACCAGAGATTGAAATGAGCACAGATAAAGTTCCTTAAGCCAAATATGGAATAGACAAGAGCTACTCCTTGCTCAACGAAATGGACTCAACACCGCATATTAAACGCCTAAGAATGTACCTGACTAGTAAGTATCTTAAAACCTATGGATTGCTATGTCTCCGAAAGAGAACCAAGCATGTGTACAGGGGCATAAATGCAGCAGTGATTGGATTGGAGAGGTTCGGTGAGCAAATGAAGACCCTTTGAAGTCATATTGCATGGTACCCATTCCACGGGTTTCAACTACCCAGGTTTAAGGTATTCTTCCTTCAGCTAAAACATGCATGTGGAACCTAGAGTATGATCAACCATGTGATCGGGATACGTGTGCAAATATGTCTCAGTTTTCGTACCCTGGTACTCGAGTGCAACATTCCAGACGCTTTACTAACACTCTCCCAACTTGGAGAGTCAGTCCCTTTAACCTCCTGTTTGGCCCAGTTTGCAATTTCTGCGGAAGATGAACAGGAATAGGGAGAACCAATGAGAGACTAGCTGGAGGTGTCTGCACGGGCAAATTTAACTCTCATTTCCCACCAGGAAGAGGAATTAACCAAAGGCTCAGCGTGCCATGCCCGAAACAGATTAGGGCCTGAAGCCATCTTGCGGTGTTGCGGCCAGCTCAAAAGAAAGCGAGTTGAAGAAAGGAACACAGGGGCACTGTAATTCACAAACCTGCAGAGTTATAAATGACAGCTATCGTCCAAAAATATACTGAAGTAAGGCTGCCAAGAGGACTTGAAAGCGGGGCAGAATTGCAGGAAACCAATTTCAGGAGGTAGACTGGAATTGCATTGAAAGCATAGGAAAAGAGGCAGAACGTCCACAATGATGCACTTGGCCAAAAAGGGCGTATGCGTTTTTTCCTGAATATATTCAGGAAAAAACGCATACGCCCTTTTTGGCCAACCAAGCAAGCTTGCAAAGGAAATCTGCACTACAATGAAGTCTCACTTCCCCCCGGTCAAAAGGGCCATCTGAAAAAAGTGTAAAATCCAGAAAGGCAGGACAGGCCATGGAGAACTGGGAGCCTTGTTATGCTGATGGGCGGGATGTAAATTGCCAACAGCCACTCGGGAGAAGTGTATGGTGTTTCCTGAAACATCTAAAAAACAAAGCAACAGAGCCTAGGGCACTTCCACTTATGGTCCTATAGCTTAGGGAAATTAAAATCAAAAAGACACAGCCACCCCAAAGTTTGGAACGGCTCTGTTTACAAGAACCTCGTTTACAGTACAAGTTCAACATCGCAGAAATTGAAAAATGGATAAAGAAGTTGTGGTATATACTTACAAAGCAATATCACTCAGCACTGAAATCTATGTCATCAGGCGCTTAGCAGCACAATGAGTGGATTCAGATATGATGATTCTAACTGAAATAAGTCACACAGAAAAAGAAACATCATAAGATATCAGTAATACACGGAATGTAAACTTGGCTACACAGGAACTGAATTACAGAACAGAACAGGGTCTCAAATTTAGAAAACCAACTTATGCTTGCTTAAGGGGAAAGGTGAGTTGGGGTGCTGCATAAAACCAGAGATTGAAATGAGCACAGATAAAGTTCCTTAAGCCAAATATGGAATAGACAAGAGCTACTCCTTGCTCAACGAAATGGACTCAACACCGCATATTAAACGCCTAAGAATGTACCTGACTAGTAAGTATCTTAAAACCTATGGATTGCTATGTCTCCAAAAGAGAATCAAGCGTGTGTACAGGGGCATAAACGCAGCAGTGATAGGATTGGAGAGGTTCGGTGAGCAAATGAAGACCCTTTGAAGTCATATTGCATGGTACCCATTCCACGGGTCTCAACTCTCCAGGTTTAAGGTATTCTTCCTTCAGCTAAAACATGCATGAGGAACCTAGAGTATGATCAACCATGTGATCGGGAGACGTGTTCAAATATGTCTCAGTTTTCGTACCCTGGTACTCGGGTGCAACATTCCAGACGCTTTACTAACACTCTCCCGACTTGGAGAGTCAGTCCCTTTAATCTCCTGTTTGGCCCAGTTTGCAATTTCAGCGGAAGATGAACAGGAATAGCGAGAACCAATGAGAGACTAGCTGGAGGTGTCTGGACGGGCAAATTTAACTCTCATTTCCCACCAGGAAGAGGAATTAACCAAAGGCTCAGCGTGCCGTGCCAGAACCAGATTAGGGCCTGAAGCCATCCTGCGGTGTTGCGGCCAGGTCACAAGAAAGCGAGTTGAAGAAAGGAGCTCAGGGGCACTGTAATTCACAAACCTGCAGAGTTATAAATGACAGCTATCGTCCAAAAATATACCGAAGTAAGGCTGCCAAGAGGACTTGAAAGCGGGGCAGAATTGCAGGTAACCGATTTCAGGAGGTAGACTGGAATTGCATTGAAAGCATAGGAAAAGAGGCAGAACGTCCACAATGATGCACTTGGCCAAAAAGGGCGTATGCGTTTTTTCCTGAATATATTCAGGAAAAAACGCATACGCCCTTTTTGGCCAACCAAGCAAACTTGCAAAGGAAATCTGCACTACAATGAAGTCTCACTTCCCCCCGGTCAAAAGGGCCATCTGAAAAAAGTGTAAAATCCAGAAAGGCAGGACAGGCCATGGAGAACTGGGAGCCTTGTTATGCTGATGGGCGGGATTTAAATTGCCAACAGACACTCGGGAAAAGTGTATGGTGTTTCCTGAAACATCTAAAAACAAAGCAACAGAGCCTAGGGCACTTCCACTTATGGTCCTATAGATTAGGGAAATTAAAATCAAAAAGACACAGCCACCCCAAAGTTTGGGACGCCTCTGTTTACAAGAACCTCGTTTACCGTACAAGTTCAATATCACAGAAAGTGAAAAATGGATAAAGAACTTGTGGTACTTACGTACAATGCAGTATCACTCAGCAATGAAATCTATGTCATCAGGCCCGTAGCAGCATAATGAGTGGATTCAGGTACGATGTTTCTAACTGAAATAAGTCACACAGAAAAAGAAACATCATAAGATATCACTAATACACGGAATGTAAACTTGGCTACACAGGAACTGAATTCCAAAACAGAACAGGGTCTCAAATTTAGAAAACCAACTTATGCTTGCTTAAGGGGAAAGGTGAGTTGGGGTGCTGCATAAAACCAGAGATTGAAATGAGCACAGATAAAGTTCCTTAAGCCAAATATGGAATAGACAAGAGCTACTCCTTGCTCAACGAAATGGACTCAACACCCCATATTAAACGCCTAAGAATGTACCTGACTAGTAAGTATCTTAAAACTTATGGATGGCTATGTCTCCAAAAGAGAATCAAGCGTGTGTACAGGGGCATAAACGCAGCAGTGATAGGATTGGAGAGGTTCGGTGAGCAAATGAAGACCCTTTGAAGTCATATTGCATGGTACCCATTCCACGGGTCTCAACTCTCCAGGTTTAAGGTATTCTTCCTTCAGCTAAAACATGCATGTGGAACCCAGAGTATGATCAACCGTGTGAACAGGAGACGTGTTCAAATATGTCTCAGTTTTCCTCCCCGGTACTCGGGTGCAACATTCCAGACGCTTTACTAACTGTCTTCCCACTTGGAGAGTCAGCGCCTTTAACCTCCTCTTTGGCCCAGTTTGCAATTTCTGCAGAAGATGAACAGGAATGGGGAGAACCAATGAGAGACTAGCTGGAGGTGTCTGGACGGGCAAATTTAACTCTCATTTCCCACCAGGAAGAGGAAATAACCAAAGGCTCAGCATGCCGTGCCGGAACCAGATTAGGGCCTGAAGCCATCCTGCGGTGTTGCGGCCAGCTCAAAAGAAAGCGAGTTGAAGAAAGGAGCTCAGGGGCACTGTAATTCACAAACCTGCAGAGTTATAAATGACAGCTATCGTCCAAAAATATACCGAAGTAAGGCTGCCAAGAGGACTTGAAAGCGGGGCAGAATTGCAGGAAACCGATTTCAGGAGGTAGACTGGAATTGCATTGAAAGCATAGGAAAAGAGGCAGAACGTCCACAATGATGCACTTGGCCAAAAAGGGCGTATGCGTTTTTTCCTGAATATATTCAGGAAAAAACGCATACGCCCTTTTTGGCCAACCAAGCAAGCTTGCAAAGGAAATCTGCACTACAATGAAGTCTCACTTCCCCCCGGTCAAAAGGGCCATCTGAAAAAAGTGTAAAATCCAGAAAGGCAGGACAGGCCATGGAGAACTGGGAGCCTTGTTATGCTGATGGGCGGGATGTAAATTGCCAACAGACACTCGGGAGAAGTGTATGCTGTTTCCTGAAACATCTAAGAAACAAAGCAACAGAGCCTAGGGCACTTCCACTTATGGTCCTATAGCTTAGAGAAATTAAAATCAAAAAGACACAGCCACCCCAAAGTTTGGGACGCCTCTGTTTACAAGAACCTCGTTTACCGTACAAGTTCAATATCACAGAAAGTGAAAAATGGATAAAGAACTTGTGGTACTTACGTACAATGCAGTATCACTCAGCAATGAAATCTATGTCATCAGGCCCTTAGCAGCACAATGAGTGGATTCAGGTATGATGATTCTAACTGAAATAAGTCACACAGAAAAAGAAACATCATAAGATATCACTAATACACGGAATGTAAACTTGGCTACAGAGGAACTGAATTCCAAAACAGAACAGGGTCTCAAATTTAGAAAACCAACTTATGCTTGCTTAAGGGGAAAGGTGAGTTGGGGTGCTGCATAAAACCAGAGATTGAAATGAGCACAGATAAAGTTCCTTAAGACAAATATGGAATAGACAAGAGCTACTCCTTGCTCAACGAAATGGACTCAACACCGCATATTAAACGCCTAAGAATGTACCTGACTAGTAAGTATCTTAAAACCTATGGATTGCTATGTCTCCGAAAGAGAACCAAGCATGTGTACAGGGGCATAAATGCAGCAGTGATAGGATTGGAGAGGTTCGGTGAGCAAATGAAGACCCTTTGAAGTCATATTGCATGGTACCCATTCCACGGGTTTCAACTACCCAGGTTTAAGGTATTCTTCCTTCAGCTAAAACATGCATGTGGAACCTAGAGTATGATCAACCATGTGATCGGGATACGTGTTCAAATATGTCTCAGTTTTCGTACCCTGGTACTCGGGTGCAACATTCCAGACGCTTTACTAACACTCTCCCAACTTGGAGAGTCAGTCCCTTTAACCTCCTGTTTGGCCCAGTTTGCAATTTCTGCGGAAGATGAACAGGAATAGGGAGAACCAATGAGAGACTAGCTGGAGGTGTCTGGACGGGCAAATTTAACTCTCATTTCCCACCAGGAAGAGGAATTAACCAAAGGCTCAGCGTGCCGTGCCCGAAACAGATTAGGGCCTGAAGCCATCTTGCGGTGTTGCGGCCAGCTCAAAAGAAAGCGAGTTGAAGAAAGGAACTCAGGGGCACTGTAATTCACAAACCTGCAGAGTTATAAATGACAGCTATCGTCCAAAAATATACTGAAGTAAGGCTGCCAAGAGGACTTGAAAGCAGGGCAGAATTGCAGGAAACCAATTTCAGGAGGTAGACTGGAATTGCATTGAAAGCATAGGAAAAGAGGCAGAACGTCCACAATGATGCACTTGGCCAAAAAGGGCGTATGCGTTTTTTCCTGAATATATTCAGGAAAAAACGCATACGCCCTTTTTGGCCAACCAAGCAAGCTTGCAAAGGAAATCTGCACTACAATGAAGTCTCACTTCCCCCCGGTCAAAAGGGCCATCTGAAAAAAGTGTAAAATCCAGAAAGGCAGGACAGGCCATGGAGAACTGGGAGCCTTGTTATGCTGATGGGCGGGATGTAAATTGCCAACAGACACTCGGGAGAAGTGTATGGTGTTTCCTGAAACATCTAAAAAACAAAGCAACAGAGCCTAGGTCACTTCCACTTATGGTCCTATAGCTTAGGGAAATTAAAATCAAAAAGACACAGCCACCCCAAAGTTTGGAACGGCTCTGTTTACAAGAACCTCGTTTACAGTACAAGTTCAACATCGCAGAAATTGAAAAATGGATAAAGAAGTTGTGGTATATACTTACAAAGCAATATCACTCAGCACTGAAATCTATGTCATCAGGCCCTTAGCAGCACAATTAGTGGATTCAGATATGATGATTCTAACTGAAATAAGTCACACAGAAAAAGAAACATCATAAGATATCAGTAATACACGGAATGTAAACTTGGCTACACAGGAACTGAATTACAGAACAGAACAGGGTCTCAAATTTAGAAAACCAACTTATGCTTGCTTAAGGGGAAAGGTGAGTTGGGGTGCTGCATAAAACCAGAGATTGAAATGAGCACAGATAAAGTTCCTTAAGCCAAATATGGAATAGACAAGAGCTACTCCTTGCTCAACGAAATGGACTCAACACCGCATATTAAACGCCTAAGAATGTACCTGACTAGTAAGTATCTTAAAACCTATGGATTGCTATGTCTCCGAAAGAGAACCAAGCATGTGTACAGGGGCATAAATGCAGCAGTGATTGGATTGGAGAGGTTCGGTGAGCAAATGAAGACCCTTTGAAGTCATATTGCATGGTACCCATTCCACGGGTTTCAACTACCCAGGTTTAAGGTATTCTTCCTTCAGCTAAAACATGCATGTGGAACCTAGAGTATGATCAACCATGTGATCGGGATACGTGTGCAAATATGTCTCAGTTTTCGTACCCTGGTACTCGAGTGCAACATTCCAGACGCTTTACTAACACTCTCCCAACTTGGAGAGTCAGTCCCTTTAACCTCCTGTTTGGCCCAGTTTGCAATTTCTGCGGAAGATGAACAGGAATAGGGAGAACCAATGAGAGACTAGCTGGAGGTGTCTGCACGGGCAAATTTAACTCTCATTTCCCACCAGGAAGAGGAATTAACCAAAGGCTCAGCGTGCCATGCCCGAAACAGATTAGGGCCTGAAGCCATCTTGCGGTGTTGCGGCCAGCTCAAAAGAAAGCGAGTTGAAGAAAGGAACACAGGGGCACTGTAATTCACAAACCTGCAGAGTTATAAATGACAGCTATCGTCCAAAAATATACTGAAGTAAGGCTGCCAAGAGGACTTGAAAGCGGGGCAGAATTGCAGGAAACCAATTTCAGGAGGTAGACTGGAATTGCATTGAAAGCATAGGAAAAGAGGCAGAACGTCCACAATGATGCACTTGGCCAAAAAGGGCATATGCGTTTTTTCCTGAATATATTCAGGAAAAAACGCATACGCCCTTTTTGGCCAACCAAGCAAGCTTGCAAAGGAAATCTGCACTACAATGAAGTCTCACTTCCCCCCGGTCAAAAGGGCCATCTGAAAAAAGTGTAAAATCCAGAAAGGCAGGACAGGCCATGGAGAACTGGGAGCCTTGTTATGCTGATGGGCGGGATGTAAATTGCCAACAGCCACTCGGGAGAAGTGTATGGTGTTTCCTGAAACATCTAAAAAACAAAGCAACAGAGCCTAGGGCAATTCCACTTATGGTCCTATAGCTTAGGGAAATTAAAATCAAAAAGACACAGCCACCCCAAAGTTTGGAACGGCTCTGTTTACAAGAACCTCGTTTACAGTACAAGTTCAACATCGCAGAAATTGAAAAATGGATAAAGAAGTTGTGGTATATACTTACAAAGCAATATCACTCAGCACTGAAATCTATGTCATCAGGCGCTTAGCAGCACAATGAGTGGATTCAGATATGATGATTCTAACTGAAATAAGTCACACAGAAAAAGAAACATCATAAGATATCAGTAATACACGGAATGTAAACTTGGCTACACAGGAACTGAATTACAGAACAGAACAGGGTCTCAAATTTAGAAAACCAACTTATGCTTGCTTAAGGGGAAAGGTGAGTTGGGGTGCTGCATAAAACCAGAGATTGAAATGAGCACAGATAAAGTTCCTTAAGCCAAATATGGAATAGACAAGAGCTACTCCTTGCTCAACGAAATGGACTCAACACCGCATATTAAACGCCTAAGAATGTACCTGACTAGTAAGTATCTTAAAACCTATGGATTGCTATGTCTCCAAAAGAGAATCAAGCGTGTGTACAGGGGCATAAACGCAGCAGTGATAGGATTGGAGAGGTTCGGTGAGCAAATGAAGACCCTTTGAAGTCATATTGCATGGTACCCATTCCACGGGTCTCAACTCTCCAGGTTTAAGGTATTCTTCCTTCAGCTAAAACATGCATGAGGAACCTAGAGTATGATCAACCATGTGATCGGGAGACGTGTTCAAATATGTCTCAGTTTTCGTACCCTGGTACTCGGGTGCAACATTCCAGACGCTTTACTAACACTCTCCCGACTTGGAGAGTCAGTCCCTTTAATCTCCTGTTTGGCCCAGTTTGCAATTTCAGCGGAAGATGAACAGGAATAGCGAGAACCAATGAGAGACTAGCTGGAGGTGTCTGGACGGGCAAATTTAACTCTCATTTCCCACCAGGAAGAGGAATTAACCAAAGGCTCAGCGTGCCGTGCCAGAACCAGATTAGGGCCTGAAGCCATCCTGCGGTGTTGCGGCCAGGTCACAAGAAAGCGAGTTGAAGAAAGGAGCTCAGGGGCACTGTAATTCACAAACCTGCAGAGTTATAAATGACAGCTATCGTCCAAAAATATACTGAAGTAAGGCTGCCAAGAGGACTTGAAAGCGGGGCAGAATTGCAGGAAACCGATTTCAGGAGGTAGACTGGAATTGCATTGAAAGCATAGGAAAAGAGGCAGAACATCCACAATGATGCACTTGGCCAAAAAGGGCGTATGCGTTTTTTCCTGAATATATTCAGGAAAAAACGCATACGCCCTTTTTGGCCAACCAAGCAAACTTGCAAAGGAAATCTGCACTACAATGAAGTCTCACTTCCCCCCGGTCAAAAGGGCCATCTGAAAAAAGTGTAAAATCCAGAAAGGCAGGACAGGCCATGGAGAACTGGGAGCCTTGTTATGCTGATGGGCGGGATTTAAATTGCCAACAGACACTCGGGAAAAGTGTATGGTGTTTCCTGAAACATCTAAAAACAAAGCAACAGAGCCTAGGGCACTTCCACTTATGGTCCTATAGATTAGGGAAATTAAAATCAAAAAGACACAGCCACCCCAAAGTTTGGGACGCCTCTGTTTACAAGAACCTCGTTTACCGTACAAGTTCAATATCACAGAAAGTGAAAAATGGATAAAGAACTTGTGGTACTTACGTACAATGCAGTATCACTCAGCAATGAAATCTATGTCATCAGGCCCGTAGCAGCATAATGAGTGGATTCAGGTACGATGTTTCTAACTGAAATAAGTCACACAGAAAAAGAAACATCATAAGATATCACTAATACACGGAATGTAAACTTGGCTACACAGGAACTGAATTCCAAAACAGAACAGGGTCTCAAATTTAGAAAACCAACTTATGCTTGCTTAAGGGGAAAGGTGAGTTGGGGTGCTGCATAAAACCAGAGATTGAAATGAGCACAGATAAAGTTCCTTAAGCCAAATATGGAATAGACAAGAGCTACTCCTTGCTCAACGAAATGGACTCAACACCCCATATTAAACGCCTAAGAATGTACCTGACTAGTAAGTATCTTAAAACTTATGGATGGCTATGTCTCCAAAAGAGAATCAAGCGTGTGTACAGGGGCATAAACGCAGCAGTGATAGGATTGGAGAGGTTCGGTGAGCAAATGAAGACCCTTTGAAGTCATATTGCATGGTACCCATTCCACGGGTCTCAACTCTCCAGGTTTAAGGTATTCTTCCTTCAGCTAAAACATGCATGTGGAACCCAGAGTATGATCAACCGTGTGAACAGGAGACGTGTTCAAATATGTCTCAGTTTTCCTCCCCGGTACTCGGGTGCAACATTCCAGACGCTTTACTAACTGTCTTCCCACTTGGAGAGTCAGCGCCTTTAACCTCCTCTTTGGCCCAGTTTGCAATTTCTGCAGAAGATGAACAGGAATGGGGAGAACCAATGAGAGACTAGCTGGAGGTGTCTGGACGGGCAAATTTAACTCTCATTTCCCACCAGGAAGAGGAAATAACCAAAGGCTCAGCATGCCGTGCCGGAACCAGATTAGGGCCTGAAGCCATCCTGCGGTGTTGCGGCCAGCTCAAAAGAAAGCGAGTTGAAGAAAGGAGCTCAGGGGCACTGTAATTCACAAACCTGCAGAGTTATAAATGACAGCTATCGTCCAAAAATATACCGAAGTAAGGCTGCCAAGAGGACTTGAAAGCGGGGCAGAATTGCAGGAAACCGATTTCAGGAGGTAGACTGGAATTGCATTGAAAGCATAGGAAAAGAGGCAGAACGTCCACAATGATGCACTTGGCCAAAAAGGGCGTATGCGTTTTTTCCTGAATATATTCAGGAAAAAACGCATACGCCCTTTTTGGCCAACCAAGCAAGCTTGCAAAGGAAATCTGCACTACAATGAAGTCTCACTTCCCCCCGGTCAAAAGGGCCATCTGAAAAAAGTGTAAAATCCAGAAAGGCAGGACAGGCCATGGAGAACTGGGAGCCTTGTTATGCTGATGGGCGGGATGTAAATTGCCAACAGACACTCGGGAGAAGTGTATGGTGTTTCCTGAAACATCTAAGAAACAAAGCAAAAGAGCCTAGGGCACTTCCACTTATGGTCCTATAGCTTAGAGAAATTAAAATCAAAAAGACACAGCCACCCCAAAGTTTGGGACGCCTCTGTTTACAAGAACCTCGTTTACCGTACAAGTTCAATATCACAGAAAGTGAAAAATGGATAAAGAACTTGTGGTACTTACGTACAATGCAGTATCACTCAGCAATGAAATCTATGTCATCAGGCCCTTAGCAGCACAATGAGTGGATTCAGGTATGATGATTCTAACTGAAATAAGTCACACAGAAAAAGAAACATCATAAGATATCACTAATACACGGAATGTAAACTTGGCTACAGAGGAACTGAATTCCAAAACAGAACAGGGTCTCAAATTTAGAAAACCAACTTATGCTTGCTTAAGGGGAAAGGTGAGTTGGGGTGCTGCATAAAACCAGAGATTGAAATGAGCACAGATAAAGTTCCTTAAGACAAATATGGAATAGACAAGAGCTACTCCTTGCTCAACGAAATGGACTCAACACCGCATATTAAACGCCTAAGAATGTACCTGACTAGTAAGTATCTTAAAACCTATGGATTGCTATGTCTCCGAAAGAGAACCAAGCATGTGTACAGGGGCATAAATGCAGCAGTGATAGGATTGGAGAGGTTCGGTGAGCAAATGAAGACCCTTTGAAGTCATATTGCATGGTACCCATTCCACGGGTTTCAACTACCCAGGTTTAAGGTATTCTTCCTTCAGCTAAAACATGCATGTGGAACCTAGAGTATGATCAACCATGTGATCGGGATACGTGTTCAAATATGTCTCAGTTTTCGTACCCTGGTACTCGGGTGCAACATTCCAGACGCTTTACTAACACTCTCCCAACTTGGAGAGTCAGTCCCTTTAACCTCCTGTTTGGCCCAGTTTGCAATTTCTGCGGAAGATGAACAGGAATAGGGAGAACCAATGAGAGACTAGCTGGAGGTGTCTGGACGGGCAAATTTAACTCTCATTTCCCACCAGGAAGAGGAATTAACCAAAGGCTCAGCGTGCCGTGCCCGAAACAGATTAGGGCCTGAAGCCATCTTGCGGTGTTGCGGCCAGCTCACAAGAAAGCGAGTTGAAGAAAGGAACTCAGGGGCACTGTAATTCACAAACCTGCAGAGTTATAAATGACAGCTATCGTCCAAAAATATACTGAAGTAAGGCTGCCAAGAGGACTTGAAAGCAGGGCAGAATTGCAGGAAACCAATTTCAGGAGGTAGACTGGAATTGCATTGAAAGCATAGGAAAAGAGGCAGAACGTCCACAATGATGCACTTGGCCAAAAAGGGCGTATGCGTTTTTTCCTGAATATATTCAGGAAAAAACGCATACGCCCTTTTTGGCCAACCAAGCAAGCTTGCAAAGGAAATCTGCACTACAATGAAGTCTCACTTCCCCCCGGTCAAAAGGGCCATCTGAAAAAAGTGTAAAATCCAGAAAGGCAGGACAGGCCATGGAGAACTGGGAGCCTTGTTATGCTGATGGGCGGGATGTAAATTGCCAACAGACACTCGGGAGAAGTGTATGGTGTTTCCTGAAACATCTAAAAAACAAAGCAACAGAGCCTAGGTCACTTCCACTTATGGTCCTATAGCTTAGGGAAATTAAAATCAAAAAGACACAGCCACCCCAAAGTTTGGAACGGCTCTGTTTACAAGAACCTCGTTTACAGTACAAGTTCAACATCGCAGAAATTGAAAAATGGATAAAGAAGTTGTGGTATATACTTACAAAGCAATATCACTCAGCACTGAAATCTATGTCATCAGGCCCTTAGCAGCACAATTAGTGGATTCAGATATGATGATTCTAACTGAAATAAGTCACACAGAAAAAGAAACATCATAAGATATCAGTAATACACGGAATGTAAACTTGGCTACACAGGAACTGAATTACAGAACAGAACAGGGTCTCAAATTTAGAAAACCAACTTATGCTTGCTTAAGGGTAAAGGTGAGTTGGGGTGCTGCATAAAACCAGAGATTGAAATGAGCACAGATAAAGTTCCTTAAGCCAAATATGGAATAGACAAGAGCTACTCCTTGCTCAACGAAATGGACTCAACACCGCATATTAAACGCCTAAGAATGTACCTGACTAGTAAGTATCTTAAAACCTATGGATTGCTATGTCTCCAAAAGAGAATCAAGCGTGTGTACAGGGGCATAAACGCAGCAGTGATAGGATTGGAGAGGTTCGGTGAGCAAATGAAGACCCTTTGAAGTCATATTGCATGGTACCCATTCCACGGGTCTCAACTCTCCAGGTTTAAGGTATTCTTCCTTCAGCTAAAACATGCATGAGGAACCTAGAGTATGATCAACCATGTGATCGGGAGACGTGTTCAAATATGTCTCAGTTTTCGTACCCTGGTACTCGGGTGCAACATTCCAGACGCTTTACTAACACTCTCCCGACTTGGAGAGTCAGTCCCTTTAATCTCCTGTTTGGCCCAGTTTGCAATTTCAGCGGAAGATGAACAGCAATAGCGAGAACCAATGAGAGACTAGCTGGAGGTGTCTGGACGGGCAAATTTAACTCTCATTTCCCACCAGGAAGAGGAATTAACCAAAGGCTCAGTGTGCCGTGCCAGAACCAGATTAGGGCCTGAAGCCATCCTGCGGTGTTGCGGCCAGGTCACAAGAAAGCGAGTTGAAGAAAGGAGCTCAGGGGCACTGTAATTCACAAACCTGCAGAGTTATAAATGACAGCTATCGTCCAAAAATATACTGAAGTAAGGCTGCCAAGAGGACTTGAAAGCGGGGCAGAATTGCAGGAAACCGATTTCAGGAGGTAGACTGGAATTGCATTGAAAGCATAGGAAAAGAGGCAGAATGTCCACAATGATGCACTTGGCCAAAAAGGGCGTATGCGTTTTTTCCTGAATATATTCAGGAAAAAACGCATACGCCCTTTTTGGCCAACCAAGCAAACTTGCAAAGGAAATCTGCACTACAATGAAGTCTCACTTCCCCCCGGTCAAAAGGGCCATCTGAAAAAAGTGTAAAATCCAGAAAGGCAGGACAGGCCATGGAGAACTGGGAGCCTTGTTATGCTGATGGGCGGGATGTAAATTGCCAACAGACACTCGGGAGAAGTGTATGGTGTTTCCTGAAACATCTAAGAAACAAAGCAAAAGAGCCTAGGGCACTTCCACTTATGGTCCTATAGCTTAGAGAAATTAAAATCAAAAAGACACAGCCACCCCAAAGTTTGGGACGCCTCTGTTTACAAGAACCTCGTTTACCGTACAAGTTCAATATCACAGAAAGTGAAAAATGGATAAAGAACTTGTGGTACTTACGTACAATGCAGTATCACTCAGCAATGAAATCTATGTCATCAGGCCCTTAGCAGCACAATGAGTGGATTCAGGTATGATGATTCTAACTGAAATAAGTCACACAGAAAAAGAAACATCATAAGATATCACTAATACACGGAATGTAAACTTGGCTACAGAGGAACTGAATTCCAAAACAGAACAGGGTCTCAAATTTAGAAAACCAACTTATGCTTGCTTAAGGGGAAAGGTGAGTTGGGGTGCTGCATAAAACCAGAGATTGAAATGAGCACAGATAAAGTTCCTTAAGACAAATATGGAATAGACAAGAGCTACTCCTTGCTCAACGAAATGGACTCAACACCGCATATTAAACGCCTAAGAATGTACCTGACTAGTAAGTATCTTAAAACCTATGGATTGCTATGTCTCCGAAAGAGAACCAAGCATGTGTACAGGGGCATAAATGCAGCAGTGATAGGATTGGAGAGGTTCGGTGAGCAAATGAAGACCCTTTGAAGTCATATTGCATGGTACCCATTCCACGGGTTTCAACTACCCAGGTTTAAGGTATTCTTCCTTCAGCTAAAACATGCATGTGGAACCTAGAGTATGATCAACCATGTGATCGGGATACGTGTTCAAATATGTCTCAGTTTTCGTACCCTGGTACTCGGGTGCAACATTCCAGACGCTTTACTAACACTCTCCCAACTTGGAGAGTCAGTCCCTTTAACCTCCTGTTTGGCCCAGTTTGCAATTTCTGCGGAAGATGAACAGGAATAGGGAGAACCAATGAGAGACTAGCTGGAGGTGTCTGGACGGGCAAATTTAACTCTCATTTCCCACCAGGAAGAGGAATTAACCAAAGGCTCAGCGTGCCGTGCCCGAAACAGATTAGGGCCTGAAGCCATCTTGCGGTGTTGCGGCCAGCTCACAAGAAAGCGAGTTGAAGAAAGGAACTCAGGGGCACTGTAATTCACAAACCTGCAGAGTTATAAATGACAGCTATCGTCCAAAAATATACTGAAGTAAGGCTGCCAAGAGGACTTGAAAGCAGGGCAGAATTGCAGGAAACCAATTTCAGGAGGTAGACTGGAATTGCATTGAAAGCATAGGAAAAGAGGCAGAACGTCCACAATGATGCACTTGGCCAAAAAGGGCGTATGCGTTTTTTCCTGAATATATTCAGGAAAAAACGCATACGCCCTTTTTGGCCAACCAAGCAAGCTTGCAAAGGAAATCTGCACTACAATGAAGTCTCACTTCCCCCCGGTCAAAAGGGCCATCTGAAAAAAGTGTAAAATCCAGAAAGGCAGGACAGGCCATGGAGAACTGGGAGCCTTGTTATGCTGATGGGCGGGATGTAAATTGCCAACAGACACTCGGGAGAAGTGTATGGTGTTTCCTGAAACATCTAAAAAACAAAGCAACAGAGCCTAGGTCACTTCCACTTATGGTCCTATAGCTTAGGGAAATTAAAATCAAAAAGACACAGCCACCCCAAAGTTTGGAACGGCTCTGTTTACAAGAACCTCGTTTACAGTACAAGTTCAACATCGCAGAAATTGAAAAATGGATAAAGAAGTTGTGGTATATACTTACAAAGCAATATCACTCAGCACTGAAATCTATGTCATCAGGCCCTTAGCAGCACAATTAGTGGATTCAGATATGATGATTCTAACTGAAATAAGTCACACAGAAAAAGAAACATCATAAGATATCAGTAATACACGGAATGTAAACTTGGCTACACAGGAACTGAATTACAGAACAGAACAGGGTCTCAAATTTAGAAAACCAACTTATGCTTGCTTAAGGGTAAAGGTGAGTTGGGGTGCTGCATAAAACCAGAGATTGAAATGAGCACAGATAAAGTTCCTTAAGCCAAATATGGAATAGACAAGAGCTACTCCTTGCTCAACGAAATGGACTCAACACCGCATATTAAACGCCTAAGAATGTACCTGACTAGTAAGTATCTTAAAACCTATGGATTGCTATGTCTCCAAAAGAGAATCAAGCGTGTGTACAGGGGCATAAACGCAGCAGTGATAGGATTGGAGAGGTTCGGTGAGCAAATGAAGACCCTTTGAAGTCATATTGCATGGTACCCATTCCACGGGTCTCAACTCTCCAGGTTTAAGGTATTCTTCCTTCAGCTAAAACATGCATGAGGAACCTAGAGTATGATCAACCATGTGATCGGGAGACGTGTTCAAATATGTCTCAGTTTTCGTACCCTGGTACTCGGGTGCAACATTCCAGACGCTTTACTAACACTCTCCCGACTTGGAGAGTCAGTCCCTTTAATCTCCTGTTTGGCCCAGTTTGCAATTTCAGCGGAAGATGAACAGCAATAGCGAGAACCAATGAGAGACTAGCTGGAGGTGTCTGGACGGGCAAATTTAACTCTCATTTCCCACCAGGAAGAGGAATTAACCAAAGGCTCAGTGTGCCGTGCCAGAACCAGATTAGGGCCTGAAGCCATCCTGCGGTGTTGCGGCCAGGTCACAAGAAAGCGAGTTGAAGAAAGGAGCTCAGGGGCACTGTAATTCACAAACCTGCAGAGTTATAAATGACAGCTATCGTCCAAAAATATACTGAAGTAAGGCTGCCAAGAGGACTTGAAAGCGGGGCAGAATTGCAGGAAACCGATTTCAGGAGGTAGACTGGAATTGCATTGAAAGCATAGGAAAAGAGGCAGAATGTCCACAATGATGCACTTGGCCAAAAAGGGCGTATGCGTTTTTTCCTGAATATATTCAGGAAAAAACGCATACGCCCTTTTTGGCCAACCAAGCAAACTTGCAAAGGAAATCTGCACTACAATGAAGTCTCACTTCCCCCCGGTCAAAAGGGCCATCTGAAAAAAGTGTAAAATCCAGAAAGGCAGGACAGGCCATGGAGAACTGGGAGCCTTGTTATGCTGATGGGCGGGATGTAAATTGCCAACAGACACTCGGGAGAAGTGTATGGTGTTTCCTGAAACATCTAAAAAACAAAGCAACAGAGCCTAGGGCACTTCCACTTATGGTCCTATAGCTTAGGGAAATTAAAATCAAAAAGACACAGCCACCCCAAAGTTTGGGACGCCTGTGTTTACAAGAACCTCGTTTACAGTACAAGTTCAACATCGCAGAAAGTGAAAAATGGATAAAGAACTTGTGGTACTTACGTACAATGCAGTATCACTCAGCAATGAAATCTATGTCATCAGGCCCGTAGCAGCATAATGAGTGGATTCAGGTACGATGTTTCTAACTGAAATAAGTCACACAGAAAAAGAAACATCATAAGATATCACTAATACACGGAATGTAAACTTGGCTACACAGGAACTGAATTCCAAAACAGAACAGGGTCTCAAATTTAGAAAACCAACTTATGCTTGCTTAAGGGGAAAGGTGAGTTGGGGTGCTGCATAAAACCAGAGATTGAAATGAGCACAGATAAAGTTCCTTAAGCCAAATATGGAATAGACAAGAGCTACTCCTTGCTCAACGAAATGGACTCAACACCCCATATTAAACGCCTAAGAATGTACCTGACTAGTAAGTATCTTAAAACTTATGGATGGCTATGTCTCCAAAAGAGAATCAAGCGTGTGTACAGGGGCATAAACGCAGCAGTGATAGGATTGGAGAGGTTCAGTGAGCAAATGAAGACCCTTTGAAGTCATATTGCATGGTACCCATTCCACGGGTCTCAACTCTCCAGGTTTAAGGTATTCTTCCTTCAGCTAAAACATGCATGTGGAACCCAGAGTATGATCAACCGTGTGAACAGGAGACGTGTTCAAATATGTCTCAGTTTTCCTCCCCGGTACTCGGGTGCAACATTCCAGACGCTTTACTAACTGTCTTCCCACTTGGAGAGTCAGCGCCTTTAACCTCCTCTTTGGCCCAGTTTGCAATTTCTGCAGAAGATGAACAGGAATGGGGAGAACCAATGAGAGACTAGCTGGAGGTGTCTGGACGGGCAAATTTAACTCTCATTTCCCACCAGGAAGAGGAAATAACCAAAGGCTCAGCATGCCGTGCCGGAACCAGATTAGGGCCTGAAGCCATCCTGCGGTGTTGCGGCCAGCTCAAAAGAAAGCGAGTTGAAGAAAGGAGCTCAGGGGCACTGTAATTCACAAACCTGCAGAGTTATAAATGACAGCTATCGTCCAAAAATATACCGAAGTAAGGCTGCCAAGAGGACTTGAAAGCGGGGCAGAATTGCAGGAAACCGATTTCAGGAGGTAGACTGGAATTGCATTGAAAGCATAGGAAAAGAGGCAGAACGTCCACAATGATGCACTTGGCCAAAAAGGGCGTATGCGTTTTTTCCTGAATATATTCAGGAAAAAACGCATACGCCCTTTTTGGCCAACCAAGCAAGCTTGCAAAGGAAATCTGCACTACAATGAAGTCTCACTTCCCCCCGGTCAAAAGGGCCATCTGAAAAAAGTGTAAAATCCAGAAAGGCAGGACAGGCCATGGAGAACTGGGAGCCTTGTTATGCTGATGGGCGGGATGTAAATTGCCAACAGACACTCGGGAGAAGTGTATGCTGTTTCCTGAAACATCTAAGAAACAAAGCAACAGAGCCTAGGGCACTTCCACTTATGGTCCTATAGCTTAGAGAAATTAAAATCAAAAAGACACAGCCACCCCAAAGTTTGGGACGCCTCTGTTTACAAGAACCTCGTTTACCGTACAAGTTCAATATCACAGAAAGTGAAAAATGGATAAAGAACTTGTGGTACTTACGTACAATGCAGTATCACTCAGCAATGAAATCTATGTCATCAGGCCCTTAGCAGCACAATGAGTGGATTCAGGTATGATGATTCTAACTGAAATAAGTCACACAGAAAAAGAAACATCATAAGATATCACTAATACACGGAATGTAAACTTGGCTACAGAGGAACTGAATTCCAAAACAGAACAGGGTCTCAAATTTAGAAAACCAACTTATGCTTGCTTAAGGGGAAAGGTGAGTTGGGGTGCTGCATAAAACCAGAGATTGAAATGAGCACAGATAAAGTTCCTTAAGCCAAATATGGAATAGACAAGAGCTACTCCTTGCTCAACGAAATGGACTCAACACCGCATATTAAACGCCTAAGAATGTACCTGACTAGTAAGTATCTTAAAACCTATGGATTGCTATGTCTCCGAAAGAGAACCAAGCATGTGTACAGGGGCATAAATGCAGCAGTGATAGGATTGGAGAGGTTCGGTGAGCAAATGAAGACCCTTTGAAGTCATATTGCATGGTACCCATTCCACGGGTTTCAACTACCCAGGTTTAAGGTATTCTTCCATCAGCTAAAACATGCATGTGGAACCTAGAGTATGATCAACCATGTGATCGGGATACGTGTTCAAATATGTCTCAGTTTTCGTACCCTGGTACTCGGGTGCAACATTCCAGACGCTTTACTAACACTCTCCCAACTTGGAGAGTCAGTCCCTTTAACCTCCTGTTTGGCCCAGTTTGCAATTTCTGCGGAAGATGAACAGGAATAGGGAGAACCAATGAGAGACTAGCTGGAGGTGTCTGGACGGGCAAATTTAACTCTCATTTCCCACCAGGAAGAGGAATTAACCAAAGGCTCAGCGTGCCGTGCCCGAAACAGATTAGGGCCTGAAGCCATCTTGCGGTGTTGCGGCCAGCTCAAAAGAAAGCGAGTTGAAGAAAGGAACTCAGGGGCACTGTAATTCACAAACCTGCAGAGTTATAAATGACAGCTATCGTCCAAAAATATACTGAAGTAAGTCTGCCAAGAGGACTTGAAAGCAGGGCAGAATTGCAGGAAACCAATTTCAGGAGGTAGACTGGAATTGCATTGAAAGCATAGGAAAAGAGGCAGAACGTCCACAATGATGCACTTGGCCAAAAAGGGCGTATGCGTTTTTTCCTGAATATATTCAGGAAAAAACGCATACGCCCTTTTTGGCCAACCAAGCAAGCTTGCAAAGGAAATCTGCACTACAATGAAGTCTCACTTCCCCCCGGTCAAAAGGGCCATCTGAAAAAAGTGTAAAATCCAGAAAGGCAGGACAGGCCATGGAGAACTGGGAGCCTTGTTATGCTGATGGGCGGGATGTAAATTGCCAACAGACACTCGGGAGAAGTGTATGGTGTTTCCTGAAACATCTAAAAAACAAAGCAACAGAGCCTAGGTCACTTCCACTTATGGTCCTATAGCTTAGGGAAATTAAAATCAAAAAGACACAGCCACCCCAAAGTTTGGAACGGCTCTGTTTACAAGAACCTCGTTTACAGTACAAGTTCAACATCGCAGAAATTGAAAAATGGATAAAGAAGTTGTGGTATATACTTACAAAGCAATATCACTCAGCACTGAAATCTATGTCATCAGGCCCTTAGCAGCACAATTAGTGGATTCAGATATGATGATTCTAACTGAAATAAGTCACACAGAAAAAGAAACATCATAAGATATCAGTAATACACGGAATGTAAACTTGGCTACACAGGAACTGAATTACAGAACAGAACAGGGTCTCAAATTTAGAAAACCAACTTATGCTTGCTTAAGGGTAAAGGTGAGTTGGGGTGCTGCATAAAACCAGAGATTGAAATGAGCACAGATAAAGTTCCTTAAGCCAAATATGGAATAGACAAGAGCTACTCCTTGCTCAATGAAATGGACTCAACACCGCATATTAAACGCCTAAGAATGTACCTGACTAGTAAGTATCTTAAAACCTATGGATTGCTATGTCTCCAAAAGAGAATCAAGCGTGTGTACAGGGGCATAAACGCAGCAGTGATAGGATTGGAGAGGTTCGGTGAGCAAATGAAGACCCTTTGAAGTCATATTGCATGGTACCCATTCCACGGGTCTCAACTCTCCAGGTTTAAGGTATTCTTCCTTCAGCTAAAACATGCATGAGGAACCTAGAGTATGATCAACCATGTGATCGGGAGACGTGTTCAAATATGTCTCAGTTTTCGTACCCTGGTACTCGGGTGCAACATTCCAGACGCTTTACTAACACTCTCCCGACTTGGAGAGTCAGTCCCTTTAATCTCCTGTTTGGCCCAGTTTGCAATTTCAGCGGAAGATGAACAGCAATAGCGAGAACCAATGAGAGACTAGCTGGAGGTGTCTGGACGGGCAAATTTAACTCTCATTTCCCACCAGGAAGAGGAATTAACCAAAGGCTCAGTGTGCCGTGCCAGAACCAGATTAGGGCCTGAAGCCATCCTGCGGTGTTGCGGCCAGGTCACAAGAAAGCGAGTTGAAGAAAGGAGCTCAGGGGCACTGTAATTCACAAACCTGCAGAGTTATAAATGACAGCTATCGTCCAAAAATATACTGAAGTAAGGCTGCCAAGAGGACTTGAAAGCGGGGCAGAATTGCAGGAAACCGATTTCAGGAGGTAGACTGGAATTGCATTGAAAGCATAGGAAAAGAGGCAGAATGTCCACAATGATGCACTTGGCCAAAAAGGGCGTATGCGTTTTTTCCTGAATATATTCAGGAAAAAACGCATACGCCCTTTTTGGCCAACCAAGCAAACTTGCAAAGGAAATCTGCACTACAATGAAGTCTCACTTCCCCCCGGTCAAAAGGGCCATCTGAAAAAAGTGTAAAATCCAGAAAGGCAGGACAGGCCATGGAGAACTGGGAGCCTTGTTATGCTGATGGGCAGGATGTAAATTGCCAACAGACACTCGGGAGAAGTGTATGGTGTTTCCTGAAACATCTAAAAAACAAAGCAACAGAGCCTAGGGCACTTCCACTTATGGTCCTATAGCTTAGGGAAATTAAAATCAAAAAGACACAGCCACCCCAAAGTTTGGGACGCCTGTGTTTACAAGAACCTCGTTTACAGTACAAGTTCAACATCGCAGAAAGTGAAAAATGGATAAAGAACTTGTGGTACTTACGTACAATGCAGTATCACTCAGCAATGAAATCTATGTCATCAGGCCCGTAGCAGCATAATGAGTGGATTCAGGTACGATGATTCTAACTGAAATAAGTCACACAGAAAAAGAAACATCATAAGATATCACTAATACACGGAATGTAAACTTGGCTACACAGGAACTGAATTCCAAAACAGAACAGGGTCTCAAATTTAGAAAACCAACTTATGCTTGCTTAAGGGGAAAGGTGAGTTGGGGTGCTGCATAAAACCAGAGATTGAAATGAGCACAGATAAAGTTTCTTAAGCCAAATATGGAATAGACAAGAGCTACTCCTTGCTCAACGAAATGGACTCAACACCCCATATTAAACGCCTAAGAATGTACCTGACTAGTAAGTATCTTAAAACCTATGGATTGCTATGTCTCCAAAAGAGAATCAAGCGTGTGTACAGGGGCATAAACGCAGCAGTGATAGGATTGGAGAGGTTCGGTGAGCAAATGAAGACCGTTTGAAGTCATATTGCATGGTACCCATTCCACGGGTCTCAACTCTCCAGGTTTAAGGTATTCTTCCTTCAGCTAAAACATGCATGTGGAACCCAGAGTATGATCAACCGTGTGAACAGGAGACGTGTTCAAATATGTCTCAGTTTTCCTCCCCGGTACTCGGGTGCAACATTCCAGACGCTTTACTAACTGTCTCCCCACTTGGAGAGTCAGCGCCTTTAACCTCCTCTTTGGCCCAGTTTGCAATTTCTGCAGAAGATGAACAGGAATGGGGAGAACCAATGAGAGACTAGCTGGAGGTGTCTGGACGGGCAAATTTAACTCTCATTTCCCACCAGGAAGAGGAAATAACCAAAGGCTCAGCATGCCGTGCCGGAACCAGATTAGGGCCTGAAGCCATCCTGCGGTGCTGCGGCCAGCTCAAAAGGAAGCGAGTTGAAGAAAGGAGCTCAGGGGCACTGTAATTCACAAACCTGCAGAGTTATAAATGACAGCTATCGTCCAAAAATATACCGAAGTAAGGCTGCCAAGAGGACTTGAAAGCGGGGCAGAATTGCAGGAAACCAATTTCAGGAGGTAGACTGGAATTGCATTGAAAGCATAGGAAAAGAGGCAGAACGTCCACAATGATGCACTTGGCCAAAAAGGGCGTATGCGTTTTTTCCTGAATATATTCAGGAAAAAACGCATACGCCCTTTTTGGCCAACCAAGCAAGCTTGCAAAGGAAATCTGCACTACAATGAAGTCTCACTTCCCCCCGGTCAAAAGGGCCATCTGAAAAAAGTGTAAAATCCAGAAAGGCAGGACAGGCCATGGAGAACTGGGAGCCTTGTTATGCTGATGGGCGGGATGTAAATTGACAACAGACACTCGGGAGAAGTGTATGGTGTTTCCTGAAACATCTAAAAAACAAAGCAACAGAGCCTAGGGCACTTCCACTTATGGTCCTATAGCTTAGGGAAATTAAAATCAAAAAGACACAGCCACCCCAAAGTTTGGAACGGCTCTGTTTACAAGAACCTCGTTTACAGTACAAGTTCAACATCGCAGAAAGTGAAAAATGGATAAAGAACTTGTGGTACTTACGTACAATGCAGTATCACTCAGCAATGAAATCTATGTCATCAGGCCCGTAGCAGCATAATGAGTGGATTCAGGTACGATGATTCTAACTGAAATAAGTCACACAGAAAAAGAAACATCATAAGATATCACTAATACACGGAATGTAAACTTGGCTACACAGGAACTGAATTCCAAAACAGAACAGGGTCTCAAATTTAGAAAACCAACTTATGCTTGCTTAAGGGTAAAGGTGAGTTGGGGTGCTGCATAAAACCAGAGATTGAAATGAGCACAGATAAAGTTCCTTAAGCCAAATATGGAATAGACAAGAGCTACTCCTTGCTCAACGAAATGGACTCAACACCCCATATTAAACGCCTAAGAATGTACCTGACTAGTAAGTATCTTAAAACCTATGGATTGCTATGTCTCCAAAAGAGAATCAAGCGTGTGTACAGGGGCATAAACGCAGCAGTGATAGGATTGGAGAGGTTCGGTGAGCAAATGAAGACCCTTTGAAGTCATATTGCATGGTACCCATTCCACGGGTCTCAACTCTCCAGGTTTAAGGTATTCTTCCTTCAGCTAAACATGCATGTGGAACCCAGAGTATGATCAACCGTGTGAACAGGAGACGTGTTCAAATATGTCTCAGTTTTCCTCCCCGGTACTCGGGTGCAACATTCCAGACGCTTTACTAACAGTCTCCCCACTTGGAGAGTCAGCGCCTTTAACCTCCTCTTTGGCCCAGTTTGCAAATTCTGCAGAAGATGAACAGGAATGGGGAGAACCAATGAGAGACTAGCTGGAGGTGTCTGGACGGGCAAATTTAACTCTCATTTCCCACCAGGAAGAGGAAATAACCAAAGGCTCAGCATGCCGTGCGGGAACCAGATTAGGGCCTGAAGCCGTCCTGCGGTGTTGCGGCCAGCTCAAAAGAAAGCGAGTTGAAGAAAGGAGCTCAGGGGCACTGTAATTCACAAACCTGCAGAGTTATAAATGACAGCTATCGTCCAAAAATATACCGAAGTAAGGCTGCCAAGAGGACTTGAAAGCGGGGCAGAATTGCAGGAAACCGATTTCAGGAGGTAGACTGGAATTGCATTGAAAGCATAGGAAAAGAGGCAGAACGTCCACAATGATGCACTTGGCCAAAAAGGGCGTATGCGTTTTTTCCTGAATATATTCAGGAAAAAACGCATACGCCCTTTTTGGCCAACCAAGCAAGCTTGCAAAGGAAATCTGCACTACAATGAAGTCTCACTTCCCCCCGGTCAAAAGGGCCATCTGAAAAAAGTGTAAAATCCAGAAAGGCAGGACAGGCCATGGAGAACTGGGAGCCTTGTTATGCTGATGGGCAGGATGTAAATTGCCAACAGACACTCGGGAGAAGTGTATGGTGTTTCCTGAAACATCTAAGAAACAAAGCAACAGAGCCTAGGGCACTTCCACTTATGGTCTTATAGCTTAGAGAAATTAAAATCAAAAAGACACAGCCACCCCAAAGTTTGGGACGCCTCTGTTTACAAGAACCTCGTTTACCGTACAAGTTCAATATCACAGAAAGTGAAAAATGGATAAAGAACTTGTGGTACTTACGTACAATGCAGTATCACTCAGCAATGAAATCTATGTCATCAGGCCCTTAGCAGCACAATGAGTGGGTTCAGGTATGATGATTCTAACTGAAATAAGTCACACAGAAAACGAAACATCATAAGATATCACTAATACACGGAATGTAAACTTGGCTACACAGGAACTGGATTCCAAAACAGAACAGGGTCTCAAATTTAGAAAACCAACTTATGCTTGCTTAAGGGGAAAGGTGAGTTGGGGTGCTGCATAAAACCAGAGATTGAAATGAGCACAGATAAAGTTCCTTAAGCCAAATATGGAATAGACAAGAGCTACTCCTTGCTCAACGAAATGGACTCAACACCGCATATTAAACGCCTAAGAATGTACCTGACTAGTAAGTATCTTAAAACCTATGGATTGCTATGTCTCCGAAAGAGAACCAAGCATGTGTACAGGGGCATAAATGCAGCAGTGATAGGATTGGAGAGGTTCGGTGAGCAAATGAAGACCCTTTGAAGTCATATTGCATGGTACCCATTCCACGGGTTTCAACTACCCAGGTTTAAGGTATTCTTCCTTCAGCTAAAACATGCATGTGGAACCTAGAGTATGATCAACCATGTGATCGGGATACGTGTTCAAATATGTCTCAGTTTTCGTACACTGGTACTCGGGTGCAACATTCCAGACGCTTTACTAACACTCTCCCAACTTGGAGAGTCAGTCCCTTTAACCTCCTGTTTGGCCCAGTTTGCAATTTCTGCGGAAGATGAACAGGAATAGGGAGAACCAATGAGAGACTAGCTGGAGGTGTCTGCACGGGCAAATTTAACTCTCATTTCCCACCAGGAAGAGGAATTAACCAAAGGCTCAGCGTGCTGTGCCCGAAACAGATTAGGGCCTGAAGCCATCTTGCGGTGTTGCGGCCAGCTCAAAAGAAAGCGAGTTGAAGAAAGGAACTCAGGGGCACTGTAATTCACAAACCTGCAGAGTTATAAATGACAGCTATCGTCCAAAAATATACTGAAGTAAGGCTGCCAAGAGGACTTGAAAGCGGGGCAGAATTGCAGGAAACCAATTTCAGGAGGTAGACTGGAATTGCATTGAAAGCATAGGAAAAGAGGCAGAACGTCCAAAATGATGCACTTGGCCAAAAAGTGCGTATGCGTTTTTTCCTGAATATATTCAGGAAAAAACGCATACGCCCTTTTTGGCCAACCAAGCAAGCTTGCAAAGGAAATCTGCACTACAATGAAGTCTCACTTCCCCCCGGTCAAAAGGGCCATCTGAAAAAAGTGTAAAATCCAGAAAGGCAGGACAGGCCATGGAGAACTGGGAGCCTTGTTATGCTGATGGGCGGGATGTAAATTGCCAACAGACACTCGGGAGAAGTGTATGGTGTTTCCTGAAACATCTAAAAAACAAAGCAACAGAGCCTAGGGCACTTCCACTTATGGTCCTATAGCTTAGGGAAATTAAAATCAAAAAGACACAGCCACCCCAAAGTTTGGAACGGCTCTGTTTACAAGAACCTCGTTTACAGTACAAGTTCAACATCGCAGAAATTGAAAAATGGATAAAGAAGTTGTGGTATATACTTACAAAGCAATATCACTCAGCACTGAAATCTATGTCATCAGGCGCTTAGCAGCACAATGAGTGGATTCAGATATGATGATTCTAACTGAAATAAGTCACACAGAAAAAGAAACATCATAAGATATCAGTAATACACGGAATGTAAACTTGGCTACACAGGAACTGAATTACAGAACAGAACAGGGTCTCAAATTTAGAAAACCAACTTATGCTTGCTTAAGGGGAAAGGTGAGTTGGGGTGCTGCATAAAACCAGAGATTGAAATGAGCACAGATAAAGTTCCTTAAGCCAAATATGGAATAGACAAGAGCTACTCCTTGCTCAACGAAATGGACTCAACACCGCATATTAAACGCCTAAGAATGTACCTGACTAGTAAGTATCTTAAAACCTATGGATTGCTATGTCTCCAAAAGAGAATCAAGCGTGTGTACAGGGGCATAAACGCAGCAGTGATAGGATTGGAGAGGTCCGGTGAGCAAATGAAGACCCTTTGAAGTCATATTGCATGGTACCCATTCCACGGGTCTCAACTCTCCAGGTTTAAGGTATTCTTCCTTCAGCTAAAACATGCATGAGGAACCTAGAGTATGATCAACCATGTGATCGGGAGACGTGTTCAAATATGTCTCAGTTTTCGTACCCTGGTACTCGGGTGCAACATTCCAGACGCTTTACTAACACTCTCCCGACTTGGAGAGTCAGTCCCTTTAATCTCCTGTTTGGCCCAGTTTGCAATTTCAGCGGAAGATGAACAGGAATAGCGAGAACCAATGAGAGACTAGCTGGAGGTGTCTGGACGGGCAAATTTAACTCTCATTTCCCACCAGGAAGAGGAATTAACCAAAGGCTCAGCGTGCCGTGCCAGAACCAGATTAGGGCCTGAAGCCATCCTGCGGTGTTGCGTCCAGGTCACAAGAAAGCGAGTTGAAGAAAGGAGCTCAGGGGCACTGTAATTCACAAACCTGCAGAGTTATAAATGACAGCTATCGTCCAAAAATATACTGAAGGAAGGCTGCCAAGAGGACTTGAAAGCGGGGCAGAATTGCAGGAAACCGATTTCAGGAGGTAGACTGGAATTGCATTGAAAGCATAGGAAAAGAGGCAGAACGTCCACAATGATGCACTTGGCCAAAAAGGGCGTATGCGTTTTTTCCTGAATATATTCAGGAAAAAACGCATACGCCCTTTTTGGCCAACCAAGCAAACTTGCAAAGGAAATCTGCACTACAATGAAGTCTCACTTCCCCCCGGTCAAAAGGGCCATCTGAAAAAAGTGTAAAATCCAGAAAGGCAGGACAGGCCATGGAGAACTGGGAGCCTTGTTATGCTGATGGGCGGGATTTAAATTGCCAACAGACACTCGGGAAAAGTGTATGGTGTTTCCTGAAACATCTAAAAACAAAGCAACAGAGCCTAGGGCACTTCCACTTATGGTCCTATAGATTAGGGAAATTAAAATCAAAAAGACACAGCCACCCCAAAGTTTGGGACGCCTCTGTTTACAAGAACCTCGTTTACCGTACAAGTTCAATATCACAGAAAGTGAAAAATGGATAAAGAACTTGTGGTACTTACGTACAATGCAGTATCACTCAGCAATGAAATCTATGTCATCAGGCCCGTAGCAGCATAATGAGTGGATTCAGGTACGATGATTCTAACTGAAATAAGTCACACAGAAAAAGAAACATCATAAGATATCACTAATACACGGAATGTAAACTTGGCTACACAGGAACTGAATTCCAAAACAGAACAGGGTCTCAAATTTAGAAAACTAACTTATGCTTGCTTAAGGGGAAAGGTGAGTTGGGGTGCTGCATAAAACCAGAGATTGAAATGAGCACAGATAAAGTTCCTTAAGCCAAATATGGAATAGACAAGAGCTACTCCTTGCTCAACGAAATGGACTCAACACCCCATATTAAACGCCTAAGAATGTACCTGACTAGTAAGTATCTTAAAACCTATGGATTGCTATGTCTCCAAAAGAGAATCAAGCATGTGTACAGGGGCATAAACGCAGCAGTGATAGGATTGGAGAGGTTCGGTGAGCAAATGAAGACCCTTTGAAGTCATATTGCATGGTACCCATTCCACGGGTCTCAGCTCTCCAGGTTTAAGGTATTCTTCCTTCAGCTAAAACATGCATGAGGAACCTAGAGTATGATCAACCATGTGATCGGGAGACGTGTTCAAATATGTCTCAGTTTTCGTACCCTGGTACTCGGGTGCAACATTCCAGACGCTTTACTAACACTCTCCCGACTTGGAGAGTCAGTTCCTTAATCTCCTGTTTGGCCCAGTTTTCAATTTCAGCGGAAGATGAACAGGAATAGCGAGATCCAATGAGAGACTAGCTGGAGGTGTCTGGACGGGCAAATTTAACTCTCATTTCCCACCAGGAAGAGGAATTAACCAAAGGCTCAGCGTGCCGTGCCAGAACCAGATTAGGGCCTGAAGCCATCCTGCGGTGTTGTGGCCAGGTCACAAGAAAGCGAGTTGAAGAAAGGAGCTCAGGGGCACTGTAATTCACAAACCTGCAGAGTTATAAATGACAGCTATCGTCTAAAAATATACTGAAGGAAGGCTGCCAAGAGGACTTGAAAGCGGGGCAGAATTGCAGGAAACCGATTTCAGGAGGTAGACTGGAATTGCATTGAAAGCATAGGAAAAGAGGCAGAACGTCCACAATGATGCACTAGGCCAAAAAGGGCGTATGCGTTTTTTCCTGAATATATTCAGGAAAAAACGCATACGCCCTTTTTGGCCAACCAAGCAAACTTGCAAAGGAAATCTGCACTACAATGAAGTCTCACTTTCCCCCGGTCAAAAGGGCCATCTGAAAAAAGTGTAAAATCCAGAAAGGCAGGACAGGCCATGGAGAACTGGGAGCCTTGTTATGCTGATGGGCGGGATTTAAATTGCCAACAGACACTCGGGAGAAGTGTATGGTGTTTCCTGAAACATCTAAAAACAAAGCAACAGAGCCTAGGGCACTTCCACTTATGGTCCTATAGATTAGGGAAATTGAAATCAAAAAGACACAGCCACCCCAAAGTTTGGGACGCCTCTGTTTACAAGAACCTCGTTTACAGTACAAGTTCAACATCGCAGAAAGTGAAAAATGGATAAAGAAGTTGTGGTATTTACTTACAAAGCAATATCACTCAGCAATGAAATCTATGTCATCAGGCCTTTAGGAGCACAATGAGTGGATTCAGGTATGATGATTCTAACTGAAATAAGTCACACAGAAAAAGAAACATCCTAAGATATCTGTAATACACGGAATGTAAACTTGGCTACACAGGAACTGAATTCCAAAACAGAACAGGGTCTCAAATTTAGAAAACCAACTTATGCTTGCTTAAGGGGAAAGGTGAGTTGGGGTGCTGCATAAAACCAGAGATTGTAATGAGCACAGATAAAGTTCCTTAAGCCAAATATGGAATAGACAAGAGCTACTCCTTGCTCAACGAAATGGACTCAACACCTCATATTAAACGCCTAAGAATGTACCTGACTCTTAAGTATCTTAAACCCTATGGATTGCTATGTCTCCGAAAGAGAATCAAGCATGTGTACAGGAGCATAAACGCAGCAGTGATAGGATTGGAGAGGTTCGGTGAGCAAATGAAGACCCTTTGAAGTCATATTGCATGGTACTCATTCCACGGGTCTCAACTCTCCAGGTTTAAGGGATTCTTCGTTCAGCTAAAACATGCATGTGGAACCGAGAGTATGATCAACCATGTGATCGGGAGACGTGTTCAAATATGTCTCAGTTTTCGTACCCTGGTACTCGGGTGCAACATTCCAGACGCTTTACTAACACTCTCCCCACTTGGAGAGTCAGTCCCTTTAACCTCCTGTTTGGCCCAGTTTGCAATTTCTGCGGAAGATGAACAGGAATAGCGAGAACCAATGAGAGACTAGCTGGAGGTGTCTGGACGGGCAAATTTAACTCTCATTTCCCACCAGGAAGAGGAAATAACCAAAGGCTAAGCGTGCTGTGCTGGAACCAGATTAGGGCCTGAAGCCATCCTGCGGTGTTGCGGCCAGCTCAAAAGAAAGCGAGTTGAAGAAAGGAGCTCAGGGGCACTGTAATTCACAAACCTGCAGAGTTATAAATGACAGCTATCGTCCAAAAATATACTGAAGTAAGGCTGCCAAGAGGACTTGAAAGCGGGGCAGAATTGCAGGAAACCGATTTCAGGAGGTAGACTGGAATTGCATTCAAAGCATAGGAAAACAGGCAGAACGTCCACAATGATGCACTTGGCCAAAAAGGGCGTATGTGTTTTTTCCTGAATATATTCAGGAAAAAACGCATACGCACTTTTTGGCCAACCAAGCAAACTTGCAAAGGAAATCTGCACTACACTGAAGTCTCACTTCCCCCCGGTCTAAACGGCCATCTGAAAAAAGTGTAAAATCCAGAAAGGCAGGACAGGCCATGGAGAACTGGGAGCCTTGTTATGCTGATGGGCGGGATGTAAATTGCCAACAGACACTCGGGAGAAGTGTATGGTGTTTCCTGAAACATCTAAAAAACAAAGCAACAGAGCCTAGGGCACTTCCACTTATGGTCCTATAGCTTAGGGAAATTAAAATCAAAAAGACACAGCCACCCCAAAGTTTGGGACGCCTCTGTTTACAAGAACCTCGTTTACCGTACAAGTTCAATATCACAGAAAGTGAAAAATGGATAAAGAACTTGTGGTACTTACGTACAATGCAGTATCACTCAGCAATGAAATCTATGTCATCAGGCCCGTAGCAGCATAATGAGTGGATTCAGGTACGATGATTCTAACTGAAATAAGTCACACAGAAAATGAAACATCATAAGATATCAGTAATACACGGAATGTAAACTTGGCTACACAGGAACTGAATTCCAAAACAGAACAGGGTCTCAAATTTAGAAAACCAACTTATGCTTGCTTAAGGGGAAAGGTGAGTTGGGGTGTTGCATAAAACCAGAGATTGAAATGAGCACAGATAAAGTTCCTTAAGCCAAATATGGGATAGACAAGAGCTACTCCTTGCTCAACGAAATGGACTCAACACCGCATATTAAACGCCTAAGAATGTACCTGACTAGTAAGTATCTTAAAACCTATGGATTGCTATGTCTCCGAAAGAGAATCAAGCGTGTGTACAGGGGCATAAACGCAGCAGTGATAGGATTGGAGAGGTTCGGTGAGCAAATGAAGACCCTTTGAAGTCATATTGCATGGTACCCATTCCACGGGTCTCAACTCTGCAGGTTTAAAGTATTCTTCCTTCAGTTAAAACATGCATGTGGAACCCAGAGTATGATCAATCGTGTGAACGGGAGACGTGTTCAAATATGTTTCAGTTTTCCTCCCCTGGTACTCGGGTGCAACATTCCAGACGCTTTACTGACACTCTCCCCACTTGGAGAGTCAGCGCCTTTAACCTCCTGTTTGGCCCAGTTTGCAATTTCTGCGGAAGGTGAACAGGAATAGCGAGAACCAATGAGAGACTAGCTGGAGGTGTCTGGACGGGCAAATTTAACTCTCAATTCCCACCAGGAAGAGGAAATAACCAAAGGCTCAGCGTGCCGTGCCGGAACCAGATTAGGGCCTGAAGCCATCCTGCGGTGTTGCGGCCAGCTCAAAAGAAAGCGAGTTGAAGAAAGGAGCTCAGGGGCACTGTAATTCACAAACCTGCAGAGTTATAAATGACAGCTATCGTCCAAAAATATACTGAAGTAAGGCTGCCAAGAGGACTTGAAAGCGGGGCAGAATTGCAGGAAACCGATTTCAGGAGGTAGACTGGAATTGCATAGAAAGCATAGGAAAAGAGGCAGAACGTCCACAATGATGCACTTGGCCAAAAAGGGCGTATGCGTTTTTTCCTGAATATATTCAGGAAAAAACGCATACGCCCTTTTTGGCCAACCAAGCAAGCTTGCAAAGGAAATCTGCACTACAATGAAGTCTCACTTCCCCCCGGTCAAAAGGGCCATCTGAAAAAAGTGTAAAATCCAGAAAGGCAGGACAGGCCATGGAGAACTGGGAGCCTTGTTATGCTGATGGGCGGGACGTAAATTGCCAACAGCCACTCGGGAGAAGTGTATGGTGTTTCCTGAAACATCTAAAAAACAAAGCAACAGAGCCTAGGGCACTTCCACTTATGGTCCTATAGCTTAGGGAAATTAAAATCAAAAAGACACAGCCACCCCAAAGTTTGGGACGCCTCTGTTTACAAGAACCTCGTTTACCGTAGAAGTTCAATATCACAGAAAGTGAAAAATGGATAAAGAACTTGTGGTACTTACGTACAATGCAGTATCACTCAGCAATGAAATCTATGTCATCAGGCCCGTAGCAGCATAATGAGTGGATTCAGGTACGATGGTTCTAACTGAAATAAGTCACACAGAAAAAGAAACATCATAAGATATCACTAATACACGGAATGTAAACTTGGCTACACAGGAACTGAATTCCAAAACAGAACAGGGTCTCAAATTTAGAAAACCAACTTATGCTTGCTTAAGGGGAAAGGTGAGTTGGGGTGCTGCATAAAACCAGAGATTGAAATGAGCACAGATAAAGTTCCTTAAGCCAAATATGGAATAGACAAGAGCTACTCCTTGCTCAACGAAATGGACTCAACACCCCATATTAAACGCCTAAGAATGTACCTGACTAGTAAGTATCTTAAAACCTATGGATTGCTATGTCTCCAAAAGAGAATCAAGCGTGTGTACAGGGGCATAAACGCAGCAGTGATAGGATTGGAGAGGTTCGGTGAGCAAATGAAGACCCTTTGAAGTCATATTGCATGGTACCCATTCCACAGGTTTCAACTACCAAGGTTTAAAGTATTCTTGCTTCAGCTAAAACATGCATGTGGAACCCAGAGTATGATCAACTGTGTGAACGGGAGACGTGTTGAAATATGTCTCAGGTTTCCTCCCCTGGTACTCGGGTGCAACATTCCAGACGCTTTACTAACACTCTCCCCACTTGGAGAGTCAGCGCCTTTAACCTCCTGTTTGGCCCAGTTTGCAATTTCTGCGGAAGATGAACAGGAATAGGGAGAACCAATGAGAGACTAGCTGGAGGTGTCTGGACGGGCAAATTTAACTCTCATTTCCCACCAGGAAGAGGAATTAACCAAAGGCTCAGCGTGCCGTGCCAGAACCAGATTAGGGCCTGAAGCCATCCTGCGGTGTTGCGGCCAGGTCACAAGAAAGCGAGTTGAAGAAAGGAGCTCAGGGGCACTGTAATTCGCAAACCTGCAGAGTTATAAATGACAGCTATCGTCCAAAAATATACTGAAGTAAGGCTGCCAAGAGGACTTGAAAGCGGGGCAGAATTGCAGGAAACCGATTTCAGGAGGTAGACTGGAATTGCATTGAAAGCATAGGAAAAGAGGCAGAACGTCCACAATGATGCACTTGGCCAAAAAGGGCGTATGCGTTTTTTCCTGAATATATTCAGGAAAAAACGCATACGCCCTTTTTGGCCAACCAAGCAAGCTTGCAAAGGAAATCTTCACTACAATGAAGTCTCACTTCCCCCCGGTCAAAAGGGCCATCTGAAAAAAGTGTAAAATCCAGAAAGGCAGGACAGGCCATGGAGAACTGGCAGCCTTGTTATGCTGATGGGCGGGATGTAAATTGCCAACAGACACTCGGGAGAAGTGTATGGTGTTTCCTGAAACATCTAAAAAACAAAGCAACAGAGCCTAGGGCACTTCCACTTATGGTCCTATAGCTTAGGGAAATTAAAATCAAAAAGACACAGCCACCCCAAAGTTTGGGATGCCTCTGTTTACAAGAACCTCGTTTACAGTACAAGTTCAACATCGCAGAAAGTGAAAAATGGATAAAGAAGTTGTGGTATTTACTTACAAAGCAATATCACTCAGCAATGAAATCTATGTCATCAGGCCTTTAGGAGCACAATGAGTGGATTCAGGTATGATGATTCTAACTGAAATAAGTCACACAGAAAAAGAAACATCCTAAGATATCAGTAATACACGGAATGTAAACTTGGCTACACAGGAACTGAATTCCAAAACAGAACAGGGTCTCAAATTTAGAAAACCAACTTATGCTTGCTTAAGGGGAAAGGTGAGTTGGGGTGCTGCATAAAACCAGAGATTGAAATGAGCACAGATAAAGTTCCTTAAGCCAAGTATGGAATAGACAAGAGCTACTCCTTGCTCAACGAAATGGACTCAACACCGCATATTAAACGCCTAAGAATGTACCTGACTAGTAAGTATCTTAAAACCTATGGATTGCTATGTCTCCAAAAGAGAATCAAGCGTGTGTACAGGGGCATAAACGCAGCAGTGATAGGATTGGAGAGGTTCGGTGAGCAAATGAAGACCCTTTGAAGGCATATTGCATGGTACCCATTACACGGGTCTCAACTCTCCAGGTTTAAGGTATTCTTCCTTCAGCTAAAACATGCATGTGGAACCCAGAGTATGATCAACCGTGTGAACGGGAGACGTGTTCAAATATGTCTCAGTTTTCCTCCCCTGGTACTCGGGTGCAACATTCCAGACGCTTTACTAACACTCTCCCCACTTGGAGAGTCATCGCCTTTAACCTCCTGTATGGCCCAGTTTGCAATTTCTGTGGAAGATGAACAGGAATAGCGAGAACCAATGAGAGACTAGCTGGAGGTGTCTGGACGGGCAAATTTAACTCTCATTTCCCACCAGGAAGAGGAAATAACCAAAGGCTCAGCGTGCTGTGCTGGAACCAGATTAGGGCCTGAAGCCATCCTGCGGTGTTGCGGCCAGCTCAAAAGAAAGCGAGTTGAAGAAAGGAGCTCAGGGGCACTGTAATTCACAAACCTGCAGAGTTATAAATGACAGCTATCGTCCAAAAATATACTGAAGTAAGGCTGCCAAGAGGACTTGAAAGCGGGGCAGAATTGCAGGAAACCGATTTCAGGAGGTAGACTGGAATTGCATTGAAAGCATAGGAAAACAGGCAGAATGTCCACAATGATGCACTTGGCCAAAAAGGGCGTATGTGTTTTTTCCTGAATATATTCAGGAAAAAACGCATACGCACTTTTTGGCCAACCAAGCAAACTTGCAAAGGAAATCTGCACTACACTGAAGTCTCACTTCCCCCCGGTCTAAACGGCCATCTGAAAAAAGTGTAAAATCCAGAAAGGCAGGACAGGCCATGGAGAACTGGGAGCCTTGTTATGCTGATGGGCGGGATGTAAATTGCCAACAGACACTCGGGAGAAGTGTATGGTGTTTCCTGAAACATCTAAAAAACAAAGCAACAGAGCCTAGGGCACTTCCACTTATGGTCCTATAGCTTAGGGAAATTAAAATCAAAAAGACACAGCCACCCCAAAGTTTGGGACGCCTCTGTTTACAAGAACCTCGTTTACCGTACAAGTTCAATATCACAGAAAGTGAAAAATGGATAAAGAACTTGTGGTACTTACGTACAATGCAGTATCACTCAGCAATGAAATCTATGTCATCAGGCCCGTAGCAGCATAATGACTGGATTCAGGTACGATGATTCTAACTGAAATAAGTCACACAGAAAATGAAACATCATAAGATATCAGTAATACACGGAATGTAAACTTGGCTACACAGGAACTGAATTCCAAAACAGAACAGGGTCTCAAATTTAGAAAACCAACTTATGCTTGCTTAAGGGGAAAGGTGAGTTGGGGTGTTGCATAAAACCAGAGATTGAAATGAGCACAGATAAAGTTCCTTAAGCCAAATATGGGATAGACAAGAGCTACTCCTTGCTCAACGAAATGGACTCAACACCGCATATTAAACGCCTAAGAATGTACCTGACTAGTAAGTATCTTAAAACCTATGGATTGCTATGTCTCCGAAAGAGAATCAAGCGTGTGTACAGGGGCATAAACGCAGCAGTGATAGGATTGGAGAGGTTCGGTGAGCAAATGAAGACCCTTTGAAGGCATATTGCATGGTACCCATTACACGGGTCTCAACTCTCCAGGTTTAAGGAATTCTTCCTTCAGCTAAAACATGCATGTGGAACCCAGAGTATGATCAACCGTGTGAACGGGAGACGTGTTCAAATATGTCTCAGTTTTCCTCCCCTGGTACTCGGGTGCAACATTCCAGACGCTTTACTGACACTCTCCCCACTTGGAGAGTCAGTGCCTTTAACCTCCTGTTTGGCCCAGTTTGCAATTTCTGCGGAAGATGAACAGGAATAGCGAGAACCAATGAGAGACTAGCTGGAGGTGTCTGGACGGGCAAATTTAACTCTCATTTCCCACCAGGAAGAGGAAATAACCAAAGGCTCAGCGTGCCGTGCCGGAACCAGGTTAGGGCCTGAAGCCATCCTGCGGGGTTGCGGCCAGCTCAAAAGAAAGCGAGTTGAAGAAAGGAGCTCAGGGGCACTGTAATTCACAAACCTGCAGAGTTATAAATGACAGCTATCGTCCAAAAATATACTGAAGTAAGGCTGCCAAGAGGACTTGAAAGCGGGGCAGAATTGCAGGAAACCGATTTCAGGAGGTAGACTGGAATTGCATTGAAAGCATAGGAAAAGAGGCAGAACGTCCACAATGATGCACTTGGCCAAAAAGGGCGTATGCGTTTTTTCCTGAATATATTCAGGAAAAAACGCATACGCCCTTTTTGGCCAACCAAGCAAGCTTGCAAAGGAAATCTGCACTACAATGAAGTCTCACTTCCCCCCGGTCAAAAGGGCCATCTGAAAAAAGTGTAAAATCCAGAAAGGCAGAACAGGCCATGGAGAACTGGGAGCCTTGTTATGCTGATGGGCGGGATGTAAATTGCCAACAGACACTCGGGAGAAGTGTATGGTGTTTCCTGAAACATCTAAGAAACAAAGCAACAGAGCCTAGGGCACTTCCACTTATGGTCCTATAGCTTAGGGAAATTAAAATCAAAAAGACACAGCCACCCCAATGTTTGGGACGTCTCTGTTTACAAGAACCTCATTTACCATACAAGTTCAATATCACAGAAAGTGAAAAATGGATAAAGAACTTGTGGTACTTACGTACAATGCAGTATCACTCAGCAATGAAATCTATGTCATCAGGCCCGTAGCAGCATAATGAGTGGATTCAGGTACGACGATTCTAACTGAAATAAGTCACACAGAAAAAGAAACATCATAAGATATCACTAATACACGGAATGTAAACTTGGCTACACAGGAACTGAATTCCAAAACAGAACAGGGTCTCAAATTTAGAAAACCGACTTATGCTTGCTTAAGGGGAAAGGTGAGTTGGGGTGCTGCATAAAACCAGAGATTGAAATGAGCACAGATAAAGTTCCTTAAGCCAAATATGGAATAGACAAGAGCTACTCCTTGCTCAACGAAATGGACTCAACACCCCATATTAAACGCCTAAGAATGTACCTGACTAGTAAGTATCTTAAAACCTATGGATTGCTATGTCTCCAAAAGAGAATCAAGCGTGTGTACAGGGGCATAAACGCAGCAGTGATAGGATTGGAGAGGTTCGGTGAGCAAATGAAGACCCTTTGAAGTCATATTGCATGGTACCCATTCCACAGGTTTCAACTACCAAGGTTTAAGGTATTCTTGCTTCAGCTAAAACATGCATGTGGAACCCAGAGTATGATCAACTGTGTGAACGGGAGACGTGTTCAAATATGTCTCAGTTTTCCTCCCCTGGTACTCGGGTGCAACATTCCAGACGCTTTACTAACACTCTCCCCACTTGGAGAGTCAGTCCCTTTAACCTCCTGTTTGGCCCAGTTTGCAATTTCTGCGGAAGATGAACAGGAATACGGAGAACCAATGAGAGACTAGCTGGAGGTGTCTGGACGGGCAAATTTAACTCTCATTTCCCACCAGGAAGAGGAATTAACCAAAGGCTCAGCGTGCCGTGCCGGAACCAGATTAGGGCCTGAAGCCATCCTGCGGTGTTGCGGCCAGGTCACAAGAAAGCGAGTTGAAGAAAGGAGCTCTGGGGCACTGTAATTCACAAACCTGCAGAGTTATAAATGACAGCTATCGTCCAAAAATATACTGAAGTAAGGCTGCCAAGAGGACTTGAAAGCTGGGCAGAATTGCAGGAAACCAATTTCAGGAGGTAGACTGGAATTGCATTGAAAGCATAGGAAAAGAGGCAGAAGGTCCACAATGATGCACTTGGCCAAAAAGGGCGTATGCGTTTTTTCCTGAATATATTCAGGAAAAAATGCATACGCCCTTTTTGGCCAACCAAGCAAGCTTGCAAAGGAAATCTGCACTGCAATGAAGTCTCACTTCCCCCCGGTCAAAAGGGCCATCTGAAAAAATTGTAAAATCCAGAAAGGCAGGACAGGCCATGGAGAACTGGGAGCCTTGTTATGCTGATGGGCGGGATGTAAATTGCCAACAGACACTCGGGAGAAGTGTATGGTGTTTCCTGAAACATCTAAAAAACAAAGCAACAGAGCCTAGGGCACTTCCACTTATGGTCCTATAGCTTAGGGAAATTAAAATCAAAAAGACACAGCCACCTCAATGTTTGGGATGCCTCTGTTTACAAGAACCTCGTTTACAGTACAAGTTCAACATCGCAGAAAGTGAAAAATGGATAAAGAAGTTGTGGTATTTACTTACAAAGCAATATCACTCAGCAATGATATCTATGTCATCAGGCCTTTAGGAGCACAATGAGTGGATTCAGGTATGATGATTCTAACTGAAATAAGTCACACAGAAAAAGAAACATCATAAGATATCACTAATACACGGAATGTAAACTTGGCTACACAGGAACTGAATTCCAAAACAGAACAGGGTCTCAAATTTAGAAAACCAACTTATGCTTGCTTAAGGGGAAAGGTGAGTTGGGGTGCTGCATAAAACCAGAGATTGAAATGAGCACAGATAAAGTTCCTTAAGCCAAATATGGAATAGACAAGAGCTACTCCTTGCTCAACGAAATGGACTCAACACCCCATATTAAACGCCTAAGAATGTACCTGACTAGTAAGTATCTTAAAACCTATGGATTGCTATGTCTCCAAAAGAGAATCAAGCGTGTGTACAGGGGCATAAATGCAGCAGTGATAGGATTGGAGAGGTTCGGTGAGCAAATGAAGACCCTTTGAAGGCATATTGCATGGTACCCATTACACGGGTCTCAACTCTCCAGGTTTAAGGTATTCTTCATTCAGCTAAAACATGCATGTGTAACCCAGAGTATGATCAACCGTGTGAACGGGAGACGTGTTCAAATATGTCTCAGTTTTCCTCCCCTGGTACTCGGGTGCAATATTCCAGACGCTTTACTAACATTCTACCCACTTGGAGAGTCAGTCCCTTTAACCTCCTGTTTGGCCCAGTTTGCAATTTCTGCGGAAGATGAACAGGAATAGCGAGAACCAATGAGAGACTAGCTGGAGGTGTCTGGACGGGCAAATTTAACTCTCATTTCCCACCAGGAAGAGGAATTAACCAAAGGCTCAGCGTGCCGTGCCGGAACCAGATTAGGGCTTGAAGCCATCCTGTGGTGTTGCGGCCAGGTCACAAGAAAGAGAGTTGAAGAAAGGAGCTCAGGGGCACTGTAATTCACAAACCTGCAGAGTTATAAATGACAACTATCGTCCAAAAATATATTGAAGTAAGGCTTCCAAGAGGACTTGTAAGAGGGGCAGAATTGCAGGAAACCGATTTCAGGAGGTAGACTGGAATTGCATTGAAAGCATAGGAAAAGAGGCAGAACGTCCACAATGATGCACTTGGCCAAAAAGGGCGTATGCGTTTTTTCCTGAATATATTCAGGAAAAAACGCATACGCCCTTTTTGGCCAACCAAGCAAGCTTGCAAAGGAAATCTGCACTACAATGAAGTCTCACTTCCCCCCAGTCAAAAGGGCAATCTGAAAAAAGTGTAAAATCCAGAAAGGCAGGACAGGCCATGGAGAACTGGGAGCCTTGTTATGCTGATGGGCGGGATGTAAATTGCCAACAGAAACTCCGGAGAAGTGTATGGTGTTTCCTGAAACATCTAAAAAACAAAGCAACAGAGCCTAGGGCACTTCCACTTATGGTCCTATAGCTTAGGGAAATTAAAATCAAAAAGACACAGCCACCCCAAAGTTTGGGACGCCTCTGTTTACAAGAACCTCGTTTACCGTACAAGTTCAATATCACAGAAAGTGAAAAATGGATAAAGAACTTGTGGTACTTACGTACAATGCAGTATCACTCAGCAATGAAATCTATGTCATCAGGCCCGTAGCAGCATAATGACTGGATTCAGGTACGATGATTCTAACTGAAATAAGTCACACAGAAAATGAAACATCATAAGATATCAGTAATACACGGAATGTAAACTTGGCTACACAGGAACTGAATTCCAAAACAGAACAGGGTCTCAAATTTAGAAAACCAACTTATGCTTGCTTAAGGGGAAAGGTGAGTTGGGGTGTTGCATAAAACCAGAGATTAAATTGAGCACAGATAAAGTTCCTTAAGCCAAATATGGGATAGACAAGAGCTACTCCTTGCTCAACGAAATGGACTCAACACCGCATATTAAACGCCTAAGAATGTACCTGACTAGTAAGTATCTTAAAACCTATGGATTGCTATGTCTCCGAAAGAGAATCAAGCGTGTGTACAGGGGCATAAACGCAGCAGTGATAGGATTGGAGAGGTTCGGTGAGCAAATGAAGACCCTTTGAAGGCATATTGCATGGTACCCATTACACGGGTCTCAACTCTCCAGGTTTAAGGAATTCTTCCTTCAGCTAAAACATGCATGTGGAACCCAGAGTATGATCAACCGTGTGAACGGGAGACGTGTTCAAATATGTCTCAGTTTTCCTCCCCTGGTACTCGGGTGCAACATTCCAGACGCTTTACTGACACTCTCCCCACTTGGAGAGTCAGCGCCTTTAACCTCCTGTTTGGCCCAGTTTGCAATTTCTGCGGAAGATGAACAGGAATAGCGAGAACCAATGAGAGACTAGCTGGAGGTGTCTGGACGGGCAAATTTAACTCTCATTTCCCACCAGGAAGAGGAAATAACCAAAGGCTCAGCGTGCCGTGCCGGAACCAGGTTAGGGCCTGAAGCCATCCTGCGGGGTTGCGGCCAGCTCAAAAGAAAGCGAGTTGAAGAAAGGAGCTCAGGGGCACTGTAATTCACAAACCTGCAGAGTTATAAATGACAGCTATCGTCCAAAAATATACTGAAGTAAGGCTGCCAAGAGGACTTGAAAGCGGGGCAGAATTGCAGGAAACCGATTTCAGGAGGTAGACTGGAATTGCATTGAAAGCATAGGAAAAGAGGCAGAAGGTCCACAATGATGCACTTGGCCAAAAAGGGCGTATGCGTTTTTTCCTGAATATATTCAGGAAAAAACGCATACGCCCTTTTTGGCCAACCAAGCAAGCTTGCAAAGGAAATCTGCACTACAATGAAGTCTCACTTCCCCCCGGTCAAAAGGGCCATCTGAAAAAAGTGTAAAATCCAGAAAGGCAGAACAGGCCATGGAGAACTGGGAGCCTTGTTATGCTGATGGGCGGGATGTAAATTGCCAACAGACACTCGGGAGAAGTGTATGGTGTTTCCTGAAACATCTAAGAAACAAAGCAACAGAGCCTAGGGCACTTCCACTTATGGTCCTATAGCTTAGGGAAATTAAAATCAAAAAGACACAGCCACCCCAATGTTTGGGACGTCTCTGTTTACAAGAACCTCATTTACCATACAAGTTCAATATCACAGAAAGTGAAAAATGGATAAAGAACTTGTGGTACTTACGTACAATGCAGTATCACTCAGCAATGAAATCTATGTCATCAGGCCCGTAGCAGCATAATGAGTGGATTCAGGTACGATGATTCTAACTGAAATAAGTCACACAGAAAAAGAAACATCATAAGATATCACTAATACACGGAATGTAAACTTGGCTACACAGGAACTGAATTCCAAAACAGAACAGGGTCTCAAATTTAGAAAACCGACTTATGCTTGCTTAAGGGGAAAGGTGAGTTGGGGTGCTGCATAAAACCAGAGATTCAAATGAGCACAGATAAAGTTCCTTAAGCCAAATATGGAATAGACAAGAGCTACTCCTTGCTCAACGAAATGGACTCAACACCCCATATTAAACGCCTAAGAATGTACCTGACTAGTAAGTATCTTAAAACCTATGGATTGCTATGTCTCCAAAAGAGAATCAAGCGTGTGTACAGGGGCATAAACGCAGCAGTGATAGGATTGGAGAGGTTCGGTGAGCAAATGAAGACCCTTTGAAGGCATATTGCATGGTACCCATTACACGGGTCTCAACTCTCCAGGTTTAAGGTATTCTTCATTCAGCTAAAACATGCATGTGTAACCCAGAGTATGATCAACCGTGTGAACGGGAGACGTGTTCAAATATGTCTCAGTTTTCCTCCCCTGGTACTCGGGTGCAATATTCCAGACGCTTTACTAACATTCTACCCACTTGGAGAGTCAGTCCCTTTAACCTCCTGTTTGGCCCAGTTTGCAATTTCTGCGGAAGATGAACAGGAATAGCGAGAACCAATGAGAGACTAGCTGGAGGTGTCTGGACGGGCAAATTTAACTCTCATTTCCCACCAGGAAGAGGAATTAACCAAAGGCTCAGCGTGCCGTGCCGGAACCAGATTAGGGCTTGAAGCCATCCTGTGGTGTTGCGGCCAGGTCACAAGAAAGCGAGTTGAAGAAAGGAGCTCAGGGGCACTGTAATTCACAAACCTGCAGAGTTATAAATGACAACTATCGTCCAAAAATATATTGAAGTAAGGCTTCCAAGAGGACTTGTAAGAGGGGCAGAATTGCAGGAAACCGATTTCAGGAGGTAGACTGGAATTGCATTGAAAGCATAGGAAAAGAGGCAGAACGTCCACAATGATGCACTTGGCCAAAAAGGGCGTATGCGTTTTTTCCTGAATATATTCAGGAAAAAACGCATACGCCCTTTTTGGCCAACCAAGCAAACTTGCAAAGGAAATCTGCACTACAATGAAGTCTCACTTCCCCCCAGTCAAAAGGGCAATCTGAAAAAAGTGTAAAATCCAGAAAGGCAGGACAGGCCATGGAGAACTGGGAGCCTTGTTATGCTGATGGGCGGGATGTAAATTGCCAACAGAAACTCCGGAGAAGTGTATGGTGTTTCCTGAAACATCTAAAAAACAAAGCAACAGAGCCTAGGGCACTTCCACTTATGGTCCTATAGCTTAGGGAAATTAAAATCAAAAAGACACAGCCACCCCAAAGTTTGGGACGCCTCTGTTTACAAGAACCTCGTTTACAGTACATGTTCAATATCACAGAAAGTGAAAAATGGATAAAGAACTTGTGGTACTTACGTACAATGCAGTATCACTCAGCAATGAAATCTATGTCATCAGGCCCGTAGCAGCATAATGAGTGGATTCAGGTACGATGATTCTAACTGAAATAAGTCACACAGAAAAAGAAACATCATAAGATATCAGTAATACACGGAATGTAAACTTGGCTACACAGGAACTGAATTCCAAAACAGAACAGAGTCTCAAATTTAGAAAAGCAACTTATGCTTGCTTAAGGGGAAAGGTGAGTTGGGGTGCTGCATAAAACCAGAGATTGAAATGAGCACAGATAAAGTTCCTTAAGCCAAATATGGAATAGACAAGAGCTACTCCTTGCTCAACGAAATGGACTCAACACCGCATATTAAACGCCTAAGAATGTACCTGACTAGTAATTATCTTAAAACCTATGGATTGCTATGTCTCCAAAAGAGAATCAAGCGTGTGTACAGGGGCATAAACGCAGCAGTGATAGGATTGGAGAGGTTCGGTGAGCAAATGAAGACCCTTTGAAGTCATATTGCATGGTACCCATTCCACGGGTCTCAACTCTCCAGGTTTAAGGTATTCTTCCTTCAGCTAAAACATGCATGTGGAACATAGAGTATGATCAACCATGTGATCGGGAGACGTGTTCAAATACGTCTCAGTTTTCCTCCCGTGGTACTCGGGTGCAACATTCCAGACGCTTTACTAACATTCTACCCACTTGGAGAGTCAGTCCCTTTAACCTCCTGTTTGGCCCAGTTTGCAATTTCTGCGGAAGATGAACAGGAATAGCGAGAACCAATGAGAGACTAGCTGGAGGTGTCTGGACGGGCAAATTTAACTCTCATTTCCCACCAGGAAGAGGAATTAACCAAAGGCTCAACGTGCCGTGCCGGAACCAGATTAGGTCCTGAAGCCATCCTGTGGTGTTGCGGCCAGGTCACAAGAAAGCGAGTTGAAGAAAGGAGCTCAGGGGCACTGTAATTCACAAACCTGCAGAGTTATAAATGACAACTATCGTCCAAAAATATACTGAAGTAAGGCTGCCAAGAGGACTTGTAAGCGGGGCAGAATTGCAGGAAACCGATTTAAGGAGGTAGACTGGAATTGCATTGAAAGCATAGGAAAAGAGGCAGAACGTCCACAATGATGCACTTGGCCAAAAAGGGCGTATGCGTTTTTTCCTGAATATATTCAGGAAAAAACGCATACGCCCTTTTTGGCCAACCAAGCAAACTTGCAAAGGAAATCTGCACTACAATGAAGTCTCACTTCCCCCCGGTCAAAAGGGCAATCTGAAAAAAGTGTAAAATCCAGAAAGGCAGGACAGGCCATGGAGAACTGGGAGCCTTGTTATGCTGATGGGCGGGATGTAAATTGCCAACAGACACTCGGGAGAAGTGTATGGTGTTTCCTGAAACATCTAAAAAACAAAGCAACAGAGCCTAGGGCACTTCCACTTATGGTCGTATAGCTTAGGGAAATTAAAATCAAAAAGACACAGCCACCCCAAAGTTTGGGACGCCTCTGTTTACAAGAACCTCGTTTACCGTACAAGTTCAATATCACAGAAAGTGAAAAATGGATAAAGAACTTGTGGTAATTACGTACAATGCAGTATCACTCAGCAATGAAATCTATGTCATCAGGCCCGTAGCAGCATAATGAGTGGATTCAGGTACGATGATTCTAACTGAAATAAGTCACACAGAAAAAGAAACATCATAAGATATCACTAATACATGGAATGTAAACTTGGCTACACAGGAACTGAATTCCAAAACAGAACAGGGTCTCAAATTTAGAAAACCAACTTATGCTTGTTTAAGGGGAAAGGTGAGTTGGGGTGCTGCATAAAACCAGAGATTGAAATGAGCATAGATAAAGTTCCTTAAGCCAAATATGGAATAGACAAGAGCTACTCCTTGCTCAACGAAATGGACTCAACACCGCATATTAAACGCCTAAGAATGTACCTGACTAGTAAGTATCTTAAAACCTATGGATTGCTATGTCTCCAAAAGAGAATCAAGCGTGTGTACAGGGGCATAAACGCAGCAGTGATAGGATTGGAGAGGTTCGGTGAGCAAATGAAGACCCTTTGAAGGCATATTGCATGGTACCCATTACACGGGTCTCAACTCTCCAGGTTTAAGGTATTCTTCCTTCAGCTAAAACATGCATGTGTAACCCAGAGTATGATCAACCGTGTGAACGGGAGACGTGTTCAAATATGTCTCAGTTTTCCTCCCCTGGTACTCGGGTGCAACATTCCAGACGCTTTACTAACATTCTACCCACTTGGAGAGTCAGTCCCTTTAACCTCCTGTTTGGCCCAGTTTGCAATTTCTGCGGAAGATGAACAGGAATAGCGAGAACCAATGAGAGACTAGCTGGAGGTGTCTGGACGGGCAAATTTAACTCTCATTTCCCACCAGGAAGAGGAATTAACCAAAGGCTCAGCGTGCCGTGCCGGAACCAGATTAGGGCCTGAAGCCATCCTGTGGTGTTGTGGCCAGGTCACAAGAAAGCGAGTTGAAGAAAGGAGCTCAGGGGCACTGTAATTCACAAACCTGCAGAGTTATAAACTATAGCTATCGTCTAAAAATATACTGAAGTAAGGCTTCCAAGAGGACTTGTAAGCGGGGCAGAATTGCAGGAAACCGATTTCAGGAGGTAGACTGGAATTGCATTGAAAGCATAGGAAAAGAGGCAGAACGTCCACAATGATGCACTTGGCCAAAAAGGGCGTATGCGTTTTTTCCTGAATATATTCAGGAAAAAACGCATACGCCCTTTTTGGCCAACCAAGCAAACTTGCAACGGAAATCTTCACTACACTGAAGTCTCACTTCCCCCCGGTCAAAAGGGCCATCTGAAAAAAGTGTAAAATCCAGAAAGGCAGGACAGGCCATGGAGAACTCGGAGCCTTGTTATGCTGATGGGCGGGATGTAAATTGCCAACAGAAACTCCGGAGAAGTGTATGGTGTTTCCTGAAACATCTAAAAAACAAAGCAACAGAGCCTAGGGCACTTCCACTTACGGTCCTATAGCTTAGGGAAATTAAAATCAAAAAGACACAGACACCCCAAAGTTTGGGACGCCTCTGTTTACAAGAACCTCGTTTACCGTACAAGTTCAATATCACAGAAAGTGAAAAATGGATAAAGAACTTGTGGTACTTACGTACAATGCAGTATCACTCAGCAATGAAATCTATGTCATCAGGCCCGTAGCAGCATAATGAGTGGATTCAGGTACGGTGATTCTAACTGAAATAAGTCACACAGAAAATGAAACATCATAAGATATCAGTAATACACGGAATGTAAACTTGGCTACACAGGAACTGAATTCCAAAACAGAACAGGAACTCAAATTTAGAAAACCAACTTATGCTTGCTTAAGGGGAAAGGTGAGTTGGGGTGTTGCATAAAACCAGAGATTGAAATGAGCACAGATAAAGTTCCTTAAGCCAAATATGGAATAGACAAGAGCTACTCCTTGCTCAACGAAATGGATTCAACACCTCATATTAAACGCCTAAGAATGTACCTGACTCTTAAGTGTCTTAAACCGTATGGATTGCTATGTCTCCGAAAGAGAATCAAGCATGTGTACAGGGGCATAAACGCAGCAGTGATAGGATTGGAGACGTTCGGTGAGCAAATGAAGACCCTTTGAAGTCATATTGCATGGTACGCATTCCACGGGTCTCAACTCTCCACGTTTAAGGTATTCTTCCTTCAGCTAAAACATGCATGTGGAACCGACAGTATGATCAACCATGTGATCGGGAGACGTGTTCAAATATGTCTCAGGTTTCGTACCCTGGTACTCGGGTGCAACATTCCAGACGCTTTACTAACACTCTCCCCACTTGGAGAGTCAGTCCCTTTAACCTCCTGTTTGGCCCAGTTTGCAATTTCTGCGGAAGATGAACAGGAATAGCGAGAACCAATGAGAGACTAGCTGGAGATGTCTGGACGGGGAAATTTACCTCTCATTTCCCACCAGGAAGAGGAAATAACCAAAGGCTCAGCGTGCCGTGCCGGAACCAGATTAGGGCCTGAAGCCATCCTGCGGTGTTGCGGCCAGCTCAAAAGAAAGCGAGTTGAAGAAAGGAGCTCAGGGGCACTGTAATTCACAAACCTGCAGAGTTATAAATGACAGCTATCGTCCAAAAATATACTGAAGTAAGGCTGCCAAGAGGACTTGAAAGCGGGGCAGAATTGCAGGAAACCGATTTCAGGAGGTAGACTGGAATTGCATTGAAAGCATAGGAAAAGAGGCAGAACGTCCACAATGATGCACTTGGCCAAAAAGGGCGTATGCGTTTTTTCCTGAATATATTCAGGAAAAAACGCATACGCCCTTTTTGGCCAACCAAGCAAACTTGCAACGGAAATTTTCACTACACTGAAGTTCCACTTCCCCCCGGTCAAAAGGGCCATCTGAAAAAAGTGTAAAATCCAGAAAGGCAGGACAGGCCATGGAGAACTCGGAGCCTTGTTATGCTGATGGGCGGGATGTAAATTGCCAACAGACACTCGGGAGAAGTGTATGGTGTTTCCTGAAACATCTAAAAAACAAAGCAACAGAGCCTAGGGCACTTCCACTTACGGTCCTATAGCTTAGGGAAATTAAATTCAAAAAGACACAGACACCCCAAAGTTTGGGACGCCTCTGTTTACAAGAACCTCGTTTACCGTACAAGTTCAATATCACAGAAAGTGAAAAATGGATAAAGAACTTGTGGTACTTACGTACAATGCAGTATCACTCAGCAATGAAATCTATGTCATCAGGCCCGTAGCAGCATAATGAGTGGATTCAGGTACGGTGATTCTAACTGAAATAAGTCACACAGAAAATGAAACATCATAAGATATCAGTAATACACGGAATGTAAACTTGGCTACACAGGAACTGAATTCCAAAACAGAACAGGGTCTCAAATTTAGAAAACCAACTTATGCTTGCTTAAGGGGAAAGGTGAGTTGGGGTGTTGCATAAAACCAGAGATTGAAATGAGCACAGATAAAGTTCCTTAAGCCAAATATGGAATAGACAAGAGCTACTCCTTGCTCAACGAAATGGACTCAACACCCCATATTAAACGCCTAAGAATGTACCTGACTAGTAAGTATCTTAAAACCTATGGATTGCTATGTCTCCGAAAGAGAATCAAGCGTGTGTACAGGGGCATAAACGCAGCAGTGATAGGATTGGAGAGGTTCGGTGAGCAAATGAAGACCCTTTGAAGTCATATTGCATGGTACCCATTCCACGGGTCTCAACTCTCCAGGTTTAAAGTATTCTTCCTTCAGCTAAAACATGCATGTGGAACCCAGAGTATGATCAACCGTGTGAACGGGAGACGTGTTCAAATACGTTTCAGTTTTCCTCCCCTGGTACTCGGGTGCAACATTCCAGACGCTTTACTGACACTCTCCCCACTTGGAGAGTCAGCGCCTTTAACCTCCTGTTTGGCCCAGTTTGCAATTTCTGCGGAAGATGAACAGGAATAGGGAGAACCAATGAGAGACTAGCTGGAGGTGTCTGGACGGGCAAATTTAACTCTCATTTCCCACCAGGAAGAGGAAATAACCAAAGGCTCAGCGTGCCATGCCGGAACCAGATTAGGGCCTGAAGCCATCCTGCGGTGTTGCGGTCAGGTCACAAGAAAGCGAGTTGAAGAAAGGAGCTCAGGGGCACTGTAATTCACAAAACTGCAGAGTTATAAATGACAGCTATCGTCCAAAAATATACTGAAGTAAGGCTGCCAAGAGGACTTGAAAGCGGGGCAGAATTGCAGGAAACCGATTTCAGGAGGTAGACTGGAATTGCATTGAAAGCATAGGAAAAGAGGCAGAACGTCCACAATGATGCACTTGGCCAAAAAGGGCGTATGCGTTTTTTCCTGAATATATTCAGGAAAAAACGCATACGCCCTTTTTGGCCAACCAAGCAAGCTTGCAAAGGAAATCTGCACTACAATGAAGTCTCACTTCCCCCCGGTCAAAAGGGCCATCTGAAAAAAGTATAAAATCCAGAAAGGCAGGACAGGCCATGGAGAAATGGGAGCCTTTTTATGCTGATGGGCGGGATGTAAATTGCCAACAGACACTCGGGAGAAGTGTATGGTGTTTCCTGAAACATCTAAAAAACAAAGCAACAGAGCCTAGGGCACTTCCACTTATGGTCCTATAGCTTAGGGAAATTAAAATCAAAAAGACACAGCCACCCCAAAGTTTGGGACGCCTCTGTTTACAAGAACCTCGTTTACCGTACAAGTTCAATATCACAGAAAGTGAAAAATGGATAAAGAAGTTGTGGTATTTACTTACAAAGCAATATCACTCAGCAATGAAATCTATGTCATCAGGCCCTTAGCAGCACAATGAGTGGATTCAGGTATGATGATTCTAACTGAAATAAGTCACACAGAAAATGAAACATCATAAGATATCAGTAATACACGGAATGTAAACTTGGCTACACAGGAACTGAATTACAGAACAGAACAGGGTCTCAAATTTAGAAAACCAACTTATGCTTGCTTAAGGGGAAAGGTGAGTTGGGGTGCTGCATAAAAGCAGAGATTGAAATGACCACAGATAAAGTTCCTTAAGCCAAATATGTAATAGACAAGAGCTACTCCTTGCTCAACGAAATGGACTCAACACCTCATATTAAACGCCTAAGAATGTACCAGACTCTTAAGTGTCTTAAACCCTATGGATTGCTATGTCTCCGAAAGAGAATCAAGCATGTGTACAGGGGCATAAACGCAGCAGTGATAGGATTGGAGAGGTTCGGTGAGCAAATGAAGACCCTTTGAAGTCATATTGCATGGTACTCATTCCACGGGTCTCAACTCTCCACGTTTAAGGTATTCTTCCTTCAGCTAAAACATGCATGTGGAACCGACAGTATGATCAACCATGTGATCGGGAGACGTGTTCAAATATATCTCAGGTTTCGTACCCTGGTACTCGGGTGCAACATTCCAGACGCTTTACTAACACTCTCCCCACTTGGAGAGTCAGTCCCTTTAACCTCCTGTTTGGCCCAGTTTGCAATTTCTGCGGAAGATGAACAGGAATAGCGAGAACCAATGAGAGACTAGCTGGAGATGTCTGGACGGGGAAATTTAACTCTCATTTCCCACCAGGAAGAGGAAATAACCAAAGGCTCAGCGTGCCGTGCCGGAACCAGATTAGGGCCTGAAGCCATCCTGCGGTGTTGCGGCCAGCTCAAAAGAAAGCGAGTTGAAGAAAGGAGCTCAGGGGCACTGTAATTCACAAACCTGCAGAGTTATAAATGACAGCTATCGTCCAAAAATATACTGAAGTAAGGCTGCCAAGAGGATTTGAAAGCGGGGCAGAATTGCAGGAAACCGATTTCAGGAGGTAGACTGGAATTGCATTGAAAGCATAGGAAAAGAGGCAGAACGTCCACAATGATGCACTTGGCCAAAAAGGGCGTATGCGTTTTTTCCTGAATATATTCAGGAAAAAACGCATACGCCCTTTTTGGCCAACCAAGCAAACTTGCAACGGAAATCTTCACTACACTGAAGTCTCACTTCCCCCCGGTCAAAAGGGCCATCTGAAAAAAGTGTAAAATCCAGAAAGGCAGGACAGGCCATGGAGAACTCGGAGCCTTGTTATGCTGATGGGCGGGATGTAAATTGCCAACAGACACTCGGGAGAAGTGTATGGTGTTTCCTGAAACATCTAAAAAACAAAGCAACAGAGCCTAGGGCACTTCCACTTACGGGCCTATAGCTTAGGGAAATTAAAATCAAAAAGACACAGACACCCCAAAGTTTGGGACGCCTCTGTTTACAAGAACCTCGTTTACCGTACAAGTTCAATATCACAGAAAGTGAAAAATGGATAAAGAACTTGTGGTACTTACGTACAATGCTGTATCACTCAGCAATGAAATCTATGTCATCAGGCCCGTAGCAGCATAATGAGTGGATTCAGGTACGGTGATTCTAACTGAAATAAGTCACACAGAAAATGAAACATCATAAGATATCAGTAATACACGGAATGTAAACTTGGCTACACAGGAACTGAATTACAGAACAGAACAGGGTCTCCAATTTAGAAAACCAACTTATGCTTGCTTAAGGGGAAAGGTGAGTTGGGGTGCTGCATAAAACCAGAGATTGAAATGAGCACAGATATAGTTCCTTAAGCCAAATATGGAATAGACAAGAGCTACTCCTTGCACAAAGAAATGGACTCAACACCGCATATTAAACACCTAAGAATGTACCTGACTAGTACGTATCTTAAAACCTATGGATTGCTATGTCTCCAAAAGAGAATCAAGCGTGTGTACAGGGGCATAAACGCAGCAGTGATAGGATTGGAGAGGTTCGGTGAGCAAATGAAGACCCTTTGAAGTCATATTGCATGGTACCCATTCCACGGGTCTCAACTCTCCAGGTTTAAGGTATTCTTCCTTCAGCTAAAACATGCATGTGGAACCCAGAGTATGATCAACTGTGTGAACGGGAGACGTGTTCAAATATGTCTCAGTTTTCCTCCCCTGGTACTCGGGTGCAACATTCCAAACGCTTTACTAACATTCTACCCACTTGGAGAGTCAGTCCCTTTAACCTCCTGTTTGGCCCAGTTTGCAATTTCTGCGGAAGATGAACAGGAATAGCGAGAACCAATGAGAGACTAGTTGGAGGTGTCTGGACGGGCAAATTTAACTCTCATTTCCCACCAGGAAGAGGAATTAACCAAAGGCTCAGCGTGCCGTGCCGGAACCAGATTAGGGCCTGAAACCATCCTGTGGTGTTGCGGCCAGGTCACAAGAAAGCGAGTTGAAGAAAGGAGCTCAGGGGCACTGTAATTCACAAACCTGCAGAGTTATAAATGACAACTATCGTCCAAAAATATACTGAAGTAAGGCTTCCAAGAGGACTTGTAAGCGGGGCAGAATTGCAGGAAACCGATTTCAGGAGGTAGACTGGAATTGCATTGAAAGCATAGGAAAAGAGGCAGAACGTCCACAACGATGCACTTGGCCAAAAAGGGCGTATGCGTTTTTTCCTGAATATATTCAGGAAAAAACGCATACGCCCTTTTTGGCCAACCAAGCAAACTTGCAAAGGAAATCTGCACTACAATGAAGTCTCACTTCCCCCCGGTCAAAAGGGCCATCTGAAAAAAGTGTAAAATCCAGAAAGGCAGGACAGGCCATGGAGAACTGGGAGCCTTGTTATGCTGATGGGCGGGATGTAAATTGCCAACAGACACTCGGGAGAAGTGTATGGTGTTTCCTGAAACATCTAAAAAACAAAGCAACAGAGCCTAGGGCACTTCCACTTATGGTCCTATAGCTTAGGGAAATTAAAATCAAAAAGACACAGCCACCCCAAAGTTTGGGACGCCTCTGTTTACAAGAACCTCGTTTAACGTACAAGTTCAATATCACAGAAAGTGAAAAATGGATAAAGAACTTGTGGTACTTACGTACAATGCAGTATCACTCAGCAATGAAATCTATGTCATCAGGCCCGTAGCAGCATAATGAGTGGATTCAGGTACGATGATTCTAACTGAAATAAGTCACACAGAAAAAGAAACATCATAAGATATCACTAATACACGGAATGTAAACTTGGCTACACAGGAACTGAATTCCAAAACAGAACAGGGACTCAAATTTAGAAAACCAACTTATGCTTGCTTAAGGGGAAAGGTGAGTTGGGGTGTTGCATAAAACCAGAGATTGAAATGAGCACAGATAAAGTTCCTTAAGCCAAATATGGAATAGACAAGAGCTACTCCTTGCTCAACGAAATGGACTCAACACCCCATATTAAACGCCTAAGAATGTACCTGACTAGTAAGTATCTTAAAACCTATGGATTGCTATGTCTCCAAAAGAGAATCAAGCGTGTGTACAGGGGCATAAACGCAGCAGTGATAGGATTGGAGAGGTTCGGTGAGCAAATGAAGACCCTTTGAAGTCATATTGCATGGTACCCATTCCACGGGTCTCAACTCTCCAGGTTTAAGGTATTCTTGCTTCAGCTAAAACATGCATGTGGAACCCAGAGTATGATCAACCGTGTGAACGGGAGACGTGTTCAAATATGTCTCAGTTTTCCTCCCCTGGTACTCGGGTGCAACATTCCAGACGCTTTACTAACTCTCACGACTTGGAGAGTCAGCGCCTTTAACCTCCTGTTTGGCACACTTTGCAAATTCTGCGGAAGATGAACAGGAATAGCGAGAACCAATGAGAGACTAGCTGGAGGTGTCTGGACGGGCAAATTTAACTCTCATTTCCCACCAGGAAGAGGAAATAACCAAAGGCTCAGCGTGCCGTGCCGGAACAAGGTTAGGGCCTGAAGCCATCCTGCGGTGTTGCGGCCAGCTCAAAAGAAAGCGAGTTGAAGAAAGGAGCTCAGGGGCACTGTAATTCACAAACCTGCAGAGTTATAAATGACAGCTATCGTCCAAAAATATACTGAAGTAAGGCTGCCAAGAGGACTTGAAAGCGGGGCAGAATTGCAGGAAACCGATTTCAGGAGGTAGACTGGAATTGCATTGAAAGCATAGGAAAAGAGGCAGAACGTCCACAATGATGCACTTGTCCAAAAACGGCGTATGCGTTTTTTCCTGAATATATTCAGGAAAAAACGCATACGCCCTTTTTGGCCAACCAAGCAAGCTTGCAAACGAAATCTGCACTACGATGAAGTCTCACTTCCCCCCGGTCAAAAGGGCCATCTGAAAAAAGTGTAAAATCCAGCAAGGCAGGACAGGCCATGGAGACCTGGGAGCCTTGTTATGCTGATGGGCGAGATGTAAATTGCCAACAGACACTCGGGAGAAGTGTATGGTGTTTCCTGAAACATCTAAAAAACAAAGCAACAGAGCCTAGGGCACTTCCACTTATGGTCCTATAGCTTAGGGAAATTAAAATCAAAAAGACACAGCCACCCCAAAATTTGGAAAGGGTCTGTTTACAAGAACCTCGTTTACAGTACAAGTTCAACATCGCAGAAAGTGAAAAATGGATAAAGAACTTGTGGTATTTACTTACAAAGCAATATCACTCAGCAATGAAATCTATGTCATCAGGCCCTTAGCAGCACAATGAGTGGATTCAGGTATGATGATTCTAACTGAAATAAGTCACACAGAAAAAGAAACATCATAAGATATCAGTAATACACGGAATGTAAACTTGGCTACACAGGAACTGAATTCCAGAACAGAACAGGGTCTCAAATTTAGAAAACCAACTTATGCTTGCTTAAGGGGAAAGGTGAGTTGGGGTGCTGCATAAAACCAGAGATTGAAATGAGCACAGATAAAGTTCCTTAAGCCAAATATGGAATAGACAAGAGCTACTCCTTGCTCAACGAAATGGACTCAACACCCCATATTAAACGCCTAAGAATGTACCTGACTAGTAAGTATCTTAAAACCTATGGATTGCTATGTCTCCAAAAGAGAATCAAGTGTGTGAACAGGGGCATAAACGCAGCAGTGATAGGATTGGGGAGGTTCGGTGAGCAAACGAAGACCCTTTGAAGTCATATTGCATGGTACCCATTCCACGGGACTCAACTCTCCAGGTTTAAGGTATTCTTCCTTCAGCTAAAATATGCATGTGGAACCCAGAGTATGATCAACCGTGTGAACGGGAGACGTGTTCAAATATGTCTCAGTTTTCCTCCCCTAGTACTCGGATGCAACATTCCAGACGCTTTACTAACACTCTCCCCACTTGGAGAGTCAGCGCCTTTAACCTCCTGTTTGGTCCAGTTTGCAATTTCTGCGGAAGATGAACAGGAATAGGGAGAACCAATGAGAGACTAGCTGGAGGTGTCTGGACGGGCAAATTTAACTCTCATTTCCCACCAGGAAGAGGAAATAACCAAAGGCTCAGCGTGCCCTGCCAGAACCAGATTAGGGCCTGAAGCCATCCTGCGGTGTTGCGGCCAGCTCAAAAGAAAGCGAGTTGAAGAAAGGAGCTCAGGGGCACTGTAATTCACAAACCTGCAGAGTTATAAATGACAGCTATCGTCCAAAAATATACTGAAGTAAGGCTGCCAAGAGGACTAGAAAGCGGGCCAGATTTGCAGGAAACCGATTTCAGGAGGTAGACTGGAATTGCATTGAAAGCATAGGAAAAGAGGCAGAATGTCCACAATGATGCACTTGGCCAAAAAGGGCGTATGCGATTCCTGAATATATTTCCTGAATATATTCAGGAAAAAACGCACACGCCCTTTTTGGCCAACCAAGCAAGCTTGCAAAGGAAATCTGCACTACAATGAAGTCTCACTTCCCCCCGGTCAAAAGGGCCATCTGAAAAAAGTGTAAAATCCAGAAAGGCAGGACAGGCCATGGAGAACTGGGAGCCTTGTTATGCTGATGGGCGGGATGTAAATTGCCAACAGCCACTGGGGAGAAGTGTATGGTGTTTCCTGAAACATCTAAAAAACAAAGCAACAGAGCCTAGGGCACTTCCACTTATGGTCCTATAGCTTAGGGAAATTAAAATCAAAAAGACACAGCCACCCCAAAGTTTGGGACGCCTCTGTTTACAAGAACCTCGTTTACCGTACATGTTCAATATCACAGAAAGTGAAAAATGGATAAAGAACTTGTGGTACTTACGTACAATGCAGTATCACTCAGCAATGAAATCTATGTCATCAGGCCCGTAGCAGCATAATGAGTGGATTCAGGTACGATGATTCTAACTGAAATAAGTCACACAGAAAAAGAAACATCATAAGATATCACTAATACACGGAATGTAAACTTGGCTACACAGGAACTGAATTCCAAAACAGAACAGGGTCTCAAATTTAGAAAACCAACTTATGCTTGCTTAAGGGGAAAGGTGAGTTGGGGTGCTGCATAAAACCAGAGATTGAAATGAGCACAGATAAAGTTCCTTAAGCCAAATATGGAATAGACAAGAGCTACTCCTTGCTCAACGAAATGGACTCAACACCGCATATTAAACGCCTAAGAATGTAACTGACTAGTAAGTATCTTAAAACCTATGGATTGCTATGTCTCCAAAAGAGAATCAAGCATGTGTACAGGGTCATAAACGCAGCAGTGATAGGATTGGAGAGGTTCGGTGAGCAAATGAAGACCCTTTGAAATCATATTGCATGGTACCCATTCCAAGGGTTTCAACTACCCAGGTTTAAGGTATTCTTCCTTCAGCTAAAACATGCATGTGGAACCTAGAGTATGATCAACCATGTGATCGGGAGACGTGTTCAAATATGTCTCAGGTTTCGTAACCTGGTACTCGGGTGCAACATTCCAGATGCTTTACTAACACTCTCCCGACTTGGAGAGTCAGTCCCTTTAACCTCCTGTTTGGCCCAGTTTGCAATTTCTGCGGAAGATGAACAGGAATAGCGAGAACCAATGAGAGACTAGCTGGAGGTGTCTGGACGGGCAAATTTAACTCTCATTTCCCACCAGGAAGAGGAACTAACCAAAGGTTCAGCGTGCCGTGCCGGAACCAGATTAGGGCCTGAAGCCATCCTGCGGTGTTGCGGCCAGCTCAAAAGAAAGCGAGTTGAAGAAAGGAGCTCAGGGGCACTGTAATTCACAAACCTGCAGAGTTATAAATGACAGCTATCGTCCAAAAATATACTGAAGTAAGGCTGCCAAGAGGACTTGAAAGCGGGGCAGAATTGCAGGAAACCGATTTCAGGAGGTAGACTGGAATTGCATTGAAAGCATAGGAAAAGAGGAAGAACGTCCACAATGATGCACTTGGCCAAAAAGGGCGTATGCGTTTTTTCCTGAATATATTCAGGAAAAAACGCATACGCCCTTTTTGGCCAACCAAGCAAACTTGCAAAGGAAATCTGCACTACAATGAAGTCTCACTTCCCCCCGGTCAAAAGGGCCATCTGAAAAAAGTGGAAAATCCAGAAAGGCAGGACAGGCAATGGAGAACTGGGAGCCTTGTTATGCTGATGGGCGGGATGTAAATTGCCAACAGACACTCGGGAGAAGTGTATGGTGTTTCCTGAAACATCTAAAAAACAAAGCAACAGAGCCTAGGGCACTTCCACTTATGGTCCTATAGCTTAGGGAAATTAAAATCAAAAGGACACAGCCACCCCAAAGTTTGGGACACCTCTGTTTACAAGAACCTCATTTACGGTACAAGTTCAATATCACAGAAAGTGAAAAATGGATAAAGAACTTGTGGTACTTACGTACAATGCAGTATCACTCAGCAATGATATCTATGTCATCAGGCCAGTAGCAGCATAATGAGTGGATTCAGGTACGATGATTCTAACTGAAATAAGTCACACAGAAAAAGAAACATCATAAGATATCACTAATACACGGAATGTAAACTTGGCTACACAGGAACTGAATTACAGAACAGAACAGGGTCTCAAATTTAGAAAACCAACTTATGCTTGCTTAAGGGTAAAGGTGAGTTGGGGTGCTGCATAAAACCAGAGATTAAAATGAGCACAGATAAACTTCCTTAAGCCAAATATGGAATAGACAAGAGCTACGCCTTGCTCAACGAAATGGACTCAACACCGCATATTAAACGCCTAAGAATGTACCTGACTAGTAAGTATCTTAAAACCTATGGATTGCTGTCTCTCCGAAAGAGAATCAAGCATACGTACAGGGGCATAAACGCAGCAGTGATAGGATTGGAGAGGTTCGGTGAGCAAATGAAGACCCTTTGAAGACATATTTCATGGTACCCATTCCACTTGTTTCAACTACCCAGGTTTAAGGTATTCTTCCTTCAGCTAAAACATGCATGTGGAACCTAGAGTATGATCAACCATGTGATCGGGATACGTGTTCAAATATGTCTCAGTTTTCGTACCCTGGTACTCGGATGCAACATTCCAGACGCTTTACTAACACTCTCCCGACTTAGAGAGTCAGTCCCTTTAACCTCCTGTTTGGCCCAGTTTGCAATTTCTGCGGAAGATGAACAGGAATAGCGCGAACCAATGAGAGACTAGCTGGAGGTGTCTGCACGGGCAAATTTAACTCTCATTTCCCACCAGGAAGAGGAATTAACCAAAGGCTCAGCGTGCCGTGCCGGAACCAGATTAGGGCCTGAAGCCATCCTGCGGTGTTGCGGCCAGCTCAAAAGAAAGCGAGTTGAAGAAAGGAGCTCAGGGGCACTGTAATTCACAAAACTGCAGAGTTATAAATGACAGCTATCGTCCAAAAATATACTGAAGTAAGGCTGCCAAGAGGACTTGAAAGCGGGGCAGAATTGCAGGAAACCGATTTCAGGAGGTAGACTGGAATTGCATTGAAAGCATAGAAAAAGAGGCAGAACGTCCACAATGATGCACTTGGCCAAAAAGGGCGTATGCGTTTTTTCCTGAATATATTCAGGAAAAAACGCATACGCCCTTTTTGGCCAACCAAGCAAACTTGCAAAGGAAATCTGCACTACAATGAAGTCTCACTTCCCCCCGGTCAAAAGGGCCATCTGAAAAAAGTGTAAAATCCAGAAAGGCAGGACAGGCCATGGAGAACTGGGAACCTTGTTATGCTGATGGGCGGGATGTAAATTGCCAACAGACACTCGGGAGAAGTGTATGGTGTTTCCTGAAACATCTAAAAAACAAAGCAACAGAGCCTAGGGACTTCCACTTATGGTCCTATAGCTTAGGGAAATTAAAATCAAAAAGACACAGCCACCCCAAAGTTTGGGACGCCTCTGTTTACAAGAACCTCGTTTACCGTACAAGTTCAATATCACAGAAAGTGAAAAATGGATAAAGAACTTGTGGTACTTACGTACAATGCAGTATCACTCAGCAATGAAATCTATGTCATCAGGCCCGTAGCAGCATAATGAGTGGATTCAGGTACGATGATTCTAACTGAAATAAGTCACACAGAAAAAGAAACATCATAAGATATCACTAATACACGGAATGTAAACTGGGCTACAAAGGAACTGAATTCCAAACCAGAACAGGGTCTCAAATTTAGAAAACCAACTTATGCTTGCTTAAGGGGAAAGGTGAGTTGGGGTGCTGCATAAAACCAGAGATTGAAATGAGCACAGATAAAGTTCCTTAAGCCAAATATGGAATAGACAAGAGCTACTCCTTGCTCAACGAAATGGACTCAACACCCCATATTAAACGCTTAAGAATGTACCTGACTACTAAGTATCTTAAAAGCTATGGATTGCTATGTCTCCAAAAGAGAATCAAGCGTGTGTACAGGGGCATAAACGCAGCAGTGATAGGATTGGAGAGGTTCGGTGAGCAAATGAAGACCCTTTGAAGTCATATTTCATGGTACCCATTCCACGGATCTCAACTCTCCAGGTTTAAGGTATTCTTCCTTCAGCTAAAACATGCATGTGGAACTTAGAGTATGATCAACCATGTGATCGGGAGACGTGTTCAAATATGTCTCAGTTTTCATACCCTGGTACTCGGGTGCAACATTCCAGACGCTTTACTAACACTCTCCCCACTTGGAGAGTCAGCGCCTTTAACCTCCTGTTTGGCCCAGTTTGCAATTTCTGCGGAAGATGAACAGGAATAGGGAGAACCAATGAGAGACTAGCTGGAGGTGTCTGAACGGGCAAATTTAACTCTCATTTCCCACCAGGAAGAGGAATTAACCAAAGGCTCAGCATGCCGTGCCGGAACCAGATTAGGGCCTGAAGCCATCCTGCGGTGTTGCGGCCAGCTCACAAGAAAGCGAGTTGAAGAAAGGAGCTCAGGGGCACTGTAATTCACAAACCTGCAGAGTTATAAATGACAGCTATCGTCCAAAATTACACTGAAGTAAGGCTGTCAAGAGGACTTGAAAGCGGGGCAGAATTGCAGGAAACCGATTTCAGGAGGTAGACTGGAATTGCATTGAAAGCATAGGAAAATAGGCAGAACGTCCACAATGATGCACTTGGCCAAAAACGGCGTATGCATTTTTTCCTGAATATATTCAGGAAAAAACGCATACGCCCTTTTTGGCCAACCAAGCAAACTTGCAAAGGAAATCTGCACTACAATGAAGTCTCACTTCCCCCCGGTCAAAAGGGCCATCAGAAAAAAGTGTAAAATCCAGAAAGGCAGGACAGGCCATGGAGAACTGGGAGCCTTGTTATGCTGATGGGCGGGATGTAAATTGCCAACAGACACTCGGGAGAAGTGTATGGTGTTTCCTGAAACATCTAAAAAACAAAGCAACAGAGCCTAGGGCACTTCCACTTATGGTCCTATACCTTAGGGAAATTAAAATAAAAAAGACACAGCCACCCCAAAGTTTGGGACGCCTCTGTTTACAAGAACCTCGTTTACCGTACAAGTTCAATATGACAGAAAGTGAAAAATGGATAAAGAACTTGTGGTACTTACGTACAAAGCAATATCACTCAGCACTGAAATCTATGTCATGAGGCCCTTAGCAACACAATGAGTGGATTCAGATATGATGATTCTAACTAAAATAAGTCACACAGAAAAAGAAACATCATAAAATATCAGTAATACACGGAATATAAACTTGGCTACACAGGAACTGAATTACAGAAGAGAACAGGGTCTCAAATTTAGAAAACCAACTTATTCTTGCTTAAGGGAAAAGGTGAGTTTGGGTGCTGCATAAAACCAGAGATTGAAATGAGCACAGATAAAGTTCCTTAAGCCAAATATGGAATAGACAAGAGCTACTCCTTGCTCAACGAAATGGACTCAACACCGCATATTAAACGCCTAAGAATGTACCTGACTAGTAAGTATCTTAAAACCTATGGATTGCTATGTCTCCGAAAGAGAATCAAGCGTGTGTACAGGGGCATAAACGCAGCAGTGATAGGATTGGAGAGGTTCGGTGAGCAAATGAAGACCCTTTGAAGTCATATTGCATGGTACCCATTCCACGGGTCTCAACTCTGCAGGTTTAAAGTATTCTTCCTTCAGTTAAAACATGCATGTGGAACCCAGAGTATGATCAATCGTGTGAACGGGAGACGTGTTCAAATATGTTTCAGTTTTCCTCCCCTGGTACTCGGGTGCAACATTCCAGACGCTTTACTGACACTCTCCCCACTTGGAGAGTCAGCGCCTTTAACCTCCTGTTTGGCCCAGTTTGCAATTTCTGCGGAAGGTGAACAGGAATAGCGAGAACCAATGAGAGACTAGCTGGAGGTGTCTGGACGGGCAAATTTAACTCTCATTTCCCACCAGGAAGAGGAAATAACCAAAGGCTCAGCGTGCCGTGCCGGAACCAGATTAGGGCCTGAAGCCATCCTGCGGTGTTGCGGCCAGCTCAAAAGAAAGCGAGTTGAAGAAAGGAGCTCAGGGGCACTGTAATTCACAAACCTGCAGAGTTATAAATGACAGCTATCGTCCAAAAATATACTGAAGTAAGGCTGCCAAGAGGACTTGAAAGCGGGGCAGAATTGCAGGAAACCGATTTCAGGAGGTAGACTGGAATTGCATAGAAAGCATAGGAAAAGAGGCAGAACGTCCACAATGATGCACTTGGCCAAAAAGGGCGTATGCGTTTTTTCCTGAATATATTCAGGAAAAAACGCATACGCCCTTTTTGGCCAACCAAGCAAGCTTGCAAAGGAAATCTGCACTACAATGAAGTCTCACTTCCCCCCGGTCAAAAGGGCCATCTGAAAAAAGTGTAAAATCCAGAAAGGCAGGACAGGCCATGGAGAACTGGGAGCCTTGTTATGCTGATGGGCGGGACGTAAATTGCCAACAGCCACTCGGGAGAAGTGTATGGTGTTTCCTGAAACATCTAAAAAACAAAGCAACAGAGCCTAGGGCACTTCCACTTATGGTCCTATAGCTTAGGGAAATTAAAATCAAAAAGACACAGCCACCCCAAAGTTTGCGAGGCCTCTGTTTACAAGAACCTCGTTTACAGTACAAGTTCAACATCGCAGAAATTGAAAAATGGATAAAGAACTTGTGGTACTTACGTACAATGCAGTATCACTCAGCAATGAAATCTATGTGATCAGGCCCGTAGCAACATAATGAGTGGATTCAGGTACGATGATTCTAACTGAAATAAGTCACACAGAAAAAGAAACATCATAAGATATCACTAATACACGGAATGTAAACTTGGCTACACAGGAACTGAATTCCAAAACAGAACAGGGTCTCAAATTCAGAAAATCAACTTATGCTTGCTTAAGGGTAAAAGTGTGTTGAGGTGCTGCATAAAACCAGAGATTGAAATGAGCACAGATAAAGTTCCTTAAGCCAAATATGGAATAGACAAGAGCTACTCCTTGCTCAACGAAATGGACTCAACACCCCATATTAAACGCCTAAGAATGTACCTGACTAGTAAGTATCTTAAAACCTATGGATTGCTATGTCTGCGAAAGAGAATCAAGCATATGTACAGGGGCATAAACGCAGCAGTGATAGGATTGGAGAGGTTCGGTGAGCAAATGAAGACCCTTTGAAGTCATATTTCATGGTACCCATTCCACGGATTTCAACTACCCAGGTTTAATGTATTCTTCCTTCAGCTAAAACATGCATGTGGAACCTAGAGTATGATCAACAATGTGATCAGGAGACGTGTTCAAATATGTCTCAGTTTTCATACCCTGGTACTCGGTTGCAACATTCCAGACGCTTTACTAACACTCTCCCGACTTGGAGAGTCAGTCCCTTTAACCTCCTGTTTTGCCCAGTTTGCAATTTCTGTGGAAGATGAACAGGAATAGCGAGAACCAATGAGAGACTAGCTGGAGGTGTCTGGACGGGCAAATTTAACTCTCATTTCCCACCAGGAAGAGGAATTAACCAAAGGCTCAGCGTGCCGTGCCGGAACCAGATTAGGGCCTGAAGCCATCCTGCGGTGTTGCGGCCAGCTCACAAGAAAGCGAGTTGAAGAAAGGAGCTCAGGGGCACTGTAATTCACAAAACTGCAGAGTTATAAATGACAGCTATCGTCCAAAAATATACTGAAGTAAGGCTGCCAAGAGGACTTGAAAGCGGGGCAGAATTGCAGGAAACCGATTTCAGGAGGTAGACTGGAATTGCATTGAAAGCATAGGAAAAGAGGCAGAACGTCCACAATGATGCACTTGGCCAAAAAGTGCGTATGCGTTTTTTCCTGAATATATTCAGAAAAAAACGCATACGCCCTTTTTGGCCAACCAAGCAAACTTGCAAAGGAAATCTGCACTACAATGAAGTCTCACTTCCCCCCGGTCAAAAGGGCCATCTGCAAAAATTGTAAAATCCAAAAAGGCAGGACAGGCTATGGACAACTGGGAGCCTTGTTATGCTGATAGGCGGGATGTAAATTGCCAACAGACACTCGGGAGAAGTGTATGGTGTTTCCTGAAACATCTAAAAAACAAAGCAACAGAGCCTAGGGCACTTCCACTTATGGTCCTATAGCTTAGGGAAATTAAAATCAAAAAGACACAGCCACCCCAAAGTTTGGGACGCCTCTGTTTACAAGAACCTCGTTTACCGTACAAGTTCAATATCACAGAAAGTGAAAAATGGATAAAGAAGTTGTGGTATTTACGTACAATGCAGTATCACTCAGCAATGAAATCTATGTCATCAGGCCCGTAGCAGCATAATGAGTGGATTCAGGTACGATGATTCTAACTGAAATAAGTCACACAGAAAAAGAAATATCATAAGATATCACTAATACACGGAATGTAAAGTTGGTTACACAGGAACTGAATTCCAAAACAGAACAGGGTCTCAAATTCAGAAAACCAACTTATGCTTGCTTAAGGGGAAAGGTGAGTTGGGGTGCTGCATAAAACCAGAGATTGAAATGAGCACAGATAAAGTTCCTTAAGCCAAATATGGAATAGACAAGAGCTACTCCTTGCTCAACGAAATGGACTCAACACCCCATAATAAACGCCTAAGAATGTACCTGACTAGTAAGTATCTTAAAACCTATGGATTGCTATGTCTCCAAAAGAGAATCAAGCGTGTGTACAGGGGCATAAACGCAGCAGTGATAGGATTGGAGAGGTTCGGTGAGCAAATGAAGACCCTTTGATGTCATATTGCATGGTACCCATTACACGGTCTCAACTCTCCAGGTTTAAGGTATTCTTCCTTCAGCTAAAACATGCATGTGGAACCCAGAGTATGATCAACCGTGTGAACGGGAGACGTGTTCAAATATGTCTCAGGTTTCCTCCCCTGGTACTCGGGTGCAACATTCCAGACGCTTTACTAACACTCTCCCCACTTGGAGAGTCAGCGCCTTTAACCTCCTGTTTGGCCCAGTTTGCAAGTTCTGCAGAAGATGAACAAGAATAGGGAGAACCAATGAGAGACTAGCTGGAGGTGTCTGGACGGGCAAATTTAACTCTCATTTCCCACCAGGAAGAGGAATTAACCAAAGGCTCAGCGTGCCGTGCCGAAACCAGATTATGGTCTGAAGCCATCCTGTGGAGTTGCGGCCAGCTCACTAGAAAGTGAGTTGAAGAAAGGAGCTCTGGGGCACTGTAATTCACAAACCTGCAGAGTTATAAATGACAGCTATCGTCCAAAATTATACTGAAGTAAGACTCCCAAGAGGACTTGAAAGCGGGGCAGAATTGCAGGAAACCGATTTCAGGAGGTAGACTGGAATTGCATTGAAAGCATAGGAAAAGAGGCAGAACGTCCACAATGATGCACTTGGCCAAAAAGGGCGTATGCATTTTTTCCTGAATATATTCAGGAAAAAACGCAAACGCCCTTTTTGGCCAACCAAGCAAGCTTGCAAAGGAAATCTGCACTACAATGAAGTCTCACTTCCCCCCGGTCAAAAGGGCCATCTGAAAAAAGTGTAAAATCCAGAAAGGCAGGACAGGCCATGGAGAACTGGGAGCCTTGTTATGCTGATGGGCGGGATGTAAATTGCCAACAGACACTCCGGATAAGTGTATGGTGTTTCCTGAAACATTTAAACAACAAAGCAACAGAGCCTAGGGCACTTCCACTTATGGTCCTATAGCTTAGGGAAATTAAAATCAAAAAGACACAGCCACCCCAAAGCTTGGGAGGCCTCTGTTTACAAGAACCTCGTTTACAGTACAATTTCAACATCGCAGAAATTGAAAAATGGATAAAGAACTTGTGGTACTTACGTACAATGCAGTATCACTCAGCAATGAAATCTATGTGATGAGGCCCGTAGCAACATAATGAGTGGATTCAGGTACGATGATTCTAACTGAAATAAGTCACACAGAAAAAGAAACATCATAAGATATCACTAATACACGGAATGTAAACTTGGCTACAGAGGAACTGAATTCCAAAACAGAACAGGGTCTCAAATTTAGAAAACCAACTTATGCTTGCTTAAGGGGAAAGGTGAGTTGGGGTGCTGCTTAAAAACAGAGATTGAAATGAGCACAGATAAAGTTCCTTAAGCCAAATATGGAATAGACAAGAGTTACTCCTTGCTCAATGAAATGGACTCAACAACGCATATTAAACGCCTAAGAATGTACCTGACTAGTAAGTATCTTAAAACCTATGGATTGCTATGTCTCCGAAAGAGAATCAAGCATGTGTACAGGCGCATAAACGCAGCAGTGTTAGGATTGGAGAGGTTCGGTGAGCAAATGAAGACCCTTTGAAGTCATATTGCATGGTACCCATTCCACGGGTTTCAACTACCTAGGTTTAAGGTATTCTTCCTTCAGCTAAAACATGCATGTGGAACCTAGAGTATGATCAACCGTGTGAACGGGAGACGTGTTCAAATATGTCTCAGTTTTCCTCCCCTGGTACTCGGGTGCAACATTCCACACGCTTTACTAACACTCTCCCGACTTGGAGAGTCAGTCCCTTTAACCTCCTGTTTCGCCCAGTTTGCAATTTCTGCGGAAGATGAACAGGAATAGGGAGAACCAATGAGAGACTAGCTGGAGGTGTCTGGACGGGCAAATTTAACTCTCATTTCCCACCAGGAAGAGGAATTAACCAAAGGCTCAGCGTGCCGTGCCGGAACCAGTTTAGGGCCTGAAGCCATCCTGCGGTGTTGCGGCCAGCTCAAAAGAAAGCGAGTTGAAGAAAGGAGCTCAGGGGCACTGTAATTCACAAACCTCCAGAGTTATAAATGACAACTATCGTCCAAAAATATACTGAAGTAAGGCTGCCAAGAGGACTTGAAAGCGGGGCAGAATTGCAGGAAACCGATTTCAGGAGGTAGACTGCAATTGCATTGAAAGCATAGAAAAGAGGAAGAACGTCCACAATGATGCACTTGGCCAAAAAGTGCGTATGCGTTTTTTCCTGAATATATTCAGGAAAAAACGCATACGCCCTTTCTGGCCAACCAAGCAAACTTGCAAAGGAAATCTGCACTACAATGAAGTCTCACTTCGCCCCGGTCAAAAGGGCCATCTGAAAAAAGTGTAAAATCCAGAAAGGTAGGACAGGCCATGGAGAACTGGGAGCCTTGTTATGCTGATGGGCGGGATGTAAATTGCCAACAGACACTCGCGAGAAGTGTATGGTGTTTCCTGAAACATCTAAAAAACAAAGCTACAGAGCCTAGGGCACTTCCACTTATGGTCCTATAGCTTAGGGAAATTAAAATCAAAAGGACACAGCCACCCCAAAGTTTGGGACACCTCTGTTTACAAGAACCTCGTTTACGGTACAAGTTCAATATCGCGGAAAGTGAAAAATGGATAAAGAACTTGTGGTACTTACGTACAATGCAGTATCACTCAGCAATGAAATCTATGTCATCAGGCCCGTAGCAGCATAATGAGTGGATTCAGGTACGATGATTCTAACTGAAATAAGTCACACAGAAAAAGAAACATCATAAGATATCAGTAATACACGGAATGTAAACTTGGCTACACAGGAACTGAATTACAGAACAGAACAGGGTCTCAAATTTAGAAAACCAACTTATGCTTGCTTAAGGGTAAAGGTGAGTTGGGGTGTTGCATAAAACCAGAGATTAAAATGAACACAGATAAACTTCCTTAAGCCAAATATGGAATAGACAAGAGCTACTCCTTGCTCAACGAAATGGACTCAACACCGCATATTAAATGCCTAAGAATGTACCTGACTAGTAAGTATCTTAAAACCTATGGATTGCTATGTCTCCAAAAGAGAATCAAGCGTGTGTACAGGGGCATAAACGCAGCAGTGATAGGATTGGAGAGGTTCGGTGAGCAAATGAAGACCCTTTGAAGACTTATTGCATGGTACCCATTCCACGGGTTTCAACTACCCAGGTTTAAGGTATTCTTCCTTCAGCTAAAACATGCATGTGGAACCTAGAGTATGATCAACCATGTGATCGGGATACGTGTTCAAATATGTCTCTGTTTTCGTAACCTGGTACTCGGGTGCAACATTCCAGACGCTTTACTAACACTCTCCCGACTTAGAGAGTCAGTCCCTTTAACCTCCTGTTTGGCCCAGTTTGCAATTTCTGCGGAAGATGAACAGGAATAGCGAGAACCAATGAGAGACTAGCTGGAGGTGTCTGGACTGGCAAATTTAACTCTCATTTCCCACCAGGAAGAGGAATTAACCAAAGGCTCAGCGTGCCGTGCCGGAACCAGATTAGGGCCTGAAGCCATCCTGCGGTGTTGCGGCCAGCTCAAAAGAAAGCGAGTTGAAGAAAGGAGCTCAGGGGCACTGTAATTCACAAACCTGCAGAGTTATAAATGACAGCTATCGTCCAAAAATATACTGAAGTAAGGCTGCCAAGAGGACTTGAAAGCGGGGCAGAATTGCAGGAAACCGATTTCAGGAGGTAGACTGGAATTGCATTGAAAGCATAGGAAAAGAGGCAGAACGTCCACAATGATGCACTTGGCCAAAAAGGGCGTATGCGTTTTATCCTGAATATATTCAGGAAAAAACGCATACGCACTTTTTGGCCAACCAAGCAAACTTGCAAAGGAAATCTGCACTACAATGAAGTCTCACTTCCCCCCGGTCAAAAGGGCCATCTGAAAAAAGTGTAAAATCCAGAAAGGCAGGACAGGCTATGGAGAACTGGGAGCCTTGTTATGCTGATGGGCGGGATGTAAATTAAAAACAGACACCCGGGAGAAGTGTATGGTGTTTCCTGAAGCATCTAAAAAACAAAGCAACAGAGCCTAGGGCACTTCCACTTATGGTCCTATAGCTTAGGGAAATTAAAATCAAAAAGACACAGCCACCCCAAAGTTTGGGACGCCTCTGTTTACAAGAACCTCGTTTACCGTACAAGTTCAATATCACAGAAAGTGAAAAATGGATAAAGAACTTGTGGTACTTACGTACAATGCAGTATCACTCAGCAATGAAATCTATGTCATCAGGCCCGTAGCAGCATAATGAGTGGATTCAGGTACGATGATTCTAACTGAAATAAGTCACACAGAAAAAGAAACATCATAAGATATCACTAATACACGGAATGTAAACTTGGCTACACAGGAACTGAATTACAGAACAGAACAGGGTCTCAAATTTAGAAAACCAACTTATGCTTGCTTAAGGGTAAAGGTGAGTTGGGGTGCTGCATAAAACCAGAGATTGAAATGAGCACAGATAAAGTTCCTTAAGCCAAATATGGAATAGACAAGAGCTACTCCTTGCTCAACGAAATGGACTCAACACCGCATATTAAATGCCTAAGAATGTACCTGACTAGTAAGTATCTTAAAACCCATGGATTGCTATGTCTCCAAAAGAGAATCAAGCATGTGTACAGGGGCATAAACGCAGCAGTGATAGGATTGGAGAGGTTCGGTGAGCAAATGAAGACCCTTTGAAGTCATATTGCATGGTACCCATTCCACGGATTTCAACTACCCAGGTTTAAGGTATTCTTCCTTCAGCTAAAACATGCATGTGGAACCTAGAGTATGATCAACCATGTGATCAGGAGACGTGTTCAAATACGTCTCAGTTTTCATACCCTGGTACTCGGGTGCAACATTCCAGACGCCTTACTAACACTCTCCCGACTTGGAGAGTCAGTCCCTTTAACCTCCTGTTTGGCCCAGTTTGCAATTTCTGCGGAAGATGAACAGGAATAGCAAGAACCAATGAGAGACTAGCTGGAGGTGTCTGGACGGGCAAATTTAACTCTCATTTCCCACCAGGAAGAGGAATTAACCAAAGGCTCAGCGTGCCGTGCCAGAACCAGATTAGGGCCTGAAGCCATCCTGCGGTGTTGCGGCCAGGTCACAAGAAAGCGAGTTGAAGAAAGGAGCTCAGGGGCACTGTAATTCACAAACCTGCAGAGTTATAAATGACAGCTATCGTCCAAAAATATACTGAAGTAAGGCTGCCAAGAGGACTTGAAAGCGGGGCAGAATTGCAGGAAACCGATTTCAGGAGGTAGACTGGAATTGCATTGAAAGCATAGGAAAAGAGGAAGAACGTCCACAATGATGCACTTGGCCAAAAAGGGCGTATGCGTTTTTTCCTGAATATATTCAGGAAAAAACGCATACGCCCTTTTTGGCCAACCAAGCAAGCTTGCAAAGGAAATCTGCACTACAATGAAGTCTCACTTCCCCCCGGTCAAAAGGGCCATCTGAAAAAAGTGTAAAATCCAGAAAGGCAGGACAGGCCATGGAGAACTGGGAGCCTTGTTATGCTGATGGGCGGGATGTAAATTGCCAACAGCCACTGGGTAGAAGTGTATGGTGTTTCCTGAAACATCTAAAAAACAAAGCAACAGAGCCTAGGGCACTTCCACTTATGGTCCTATAGCTTAGGGAAATTAAAATCAAAAAGACACAGCCACCCCAAAGTTTGGGACGCCTCTGTTTACAAGAACCTCGTTTACAGTACAAGTTCAACATCGCAGAATGTGAAAAATGGATAAAGAAGTTGTGGTATTTACTTACAAAGCAATATCACTCAGCAATGAAATCTATATCATCAGGCCCTTAGCAGCATAATGAGTGGATTCAGGTACGATGATTCTAACTGAAATAAGTCACACAGAAAAAGAAACATCATAAGATATCACTAATACACGGAATGTAAACTTGGCTACACAGGAACTGAATTCCAAAACAGAACAGGGTCTCAAATTTAGAAAACCAACTTATGCTTGCTTAAGGGTAAAGGTGAGTTGGGGTGCTGCATAAAACCAGAGATTGAAATGAGCACAGATAAAGTTCCTTAAGCCAAATATGGAATAGACAAGAGCTACTCCTTGCTCAACGAAATGGACTCAACACCGCATATTAAACGCCTAAGAATGTAACTGACTAGTAAGTATCTTAAAACCTATGGATTGCTATGTCTCCGAAAGAGAATCAAGCATGTGTACAGGGTCATAAACGCAGCAGTGATAGGATTGGAGAGGTTCGGTGAGCAAATGAAGACCCTTTGAAATCATATTGCATGGTACCCATTCCAAGGGTTTCAACTACCCAGGTTTAAGGTATTCTTCCTTCAGCTAAAACATGCATGTGGAACCTAGAGTATGATCAACCATGTGATCGGGAGACGTGTTCAAATATGTCTCAGTTTTCGTACCCTGGTACTCGGGTGCAACATTCCAGATGCTTTACTAACACTCTCCCGACTTGGAGAGTCAGTCCCTTTAACCTCCTGTTTGGCCCAGTTTGCAATTTCTGCGGAAGATGAACAGGAATAGCGAGAACCAATGAGAGACTAGCTGGAGGTGTCTGGACGGGCAAATTTAACTCTCATTTCCCACCAGGAAGAGGAACTAACCAAAGGCTCAGCGTGCCGTGCCGGAACCAGATTAGGGCCTGAAGCCATCCTGCGGTGTTGCGGCCAGCTCAAAAGAAAGCGAGTTGAAGAAAGGAGCTCAGGGGCACTGTAATTCACAAACCTGCAGAGTTATAAATGACAGCTATCGTCCAAAAATATACTGAAGTAAGGCTGCCAAGAGGACTTGAAAGCGGGGCAGAATTGCAGGAAACCGATTTCAGGAGGTAGACTGGAATTGCATTGAAAGCATAGGAAAAGAGGCAGAACGTCCACAATGATGCACTTGGCCAAAAAGGGCGTATGCGTTTTTTCCTGAATATATTCAGGAAAAAACGCATACGCCCTTTTTGGCCAACCAAGCAAACTTGCAAAGGAAATCTGCACTACAATGAAGTCTCACTTCCCCCCGGTCAAAAGGGCCATCTGAAAAAAGTGTAAAATCCAGAAAGGCAGGACAGGCCATGGAGAACTGGGAGCCTTGTTATGCTGATGGGCGGGATGTAAATTGCCAACAGCCACTCGGGAGAAGTGTATGGTGTTTCCTGAAACATCTAAAAAACAAAGCAACAGAGCCTAGGGCACTTCCACTTATGGTCCTATAGCTTAGGGAAATTAAAATCAAAAGGACACAGCCACCCCAAAGTTTGGGACACCTCTGTTTACAAGAACCTCATTTACGGTACAAGTTCAATATCACAGAAAGTGAAAAATGGATAAAGAACTTGTGGTACTTACGTACAATGCAATATCACTCAGCAATGAAATCTATGTCATCAGGCGCGTAGCAGCATAATGAGTGGATTCAGGTACGATGATTTTAGCTGAAATAATTCACACAGAAAAAGAAACATCATAAGATATCACTAATACACGGAATGTAAACTTGGCTACACAGGAACTGAATTACAGAACAGAACAGGGTCTCAAATTTAGAAAACCAACTTATGCTTGCTTAAGGGTAAAGGTGAGTTGGTGTGCTACATAAAACCAGAGATTAAAATGAGCACAGATAAACTTCCTTAAGCCAAATATGGAATAGACAAGAGCTACGCCTTGCTCAACGAAATGGACTCAACACCGCATATTAAACGCCTAAGAATGTACCTGACTAGTAAGTATCTTAAAACCTATGGATTGCTGTGTCTCCGAAAGAGAATCAAGCATATGTACAGGGGCATAAACGCAGCAGTGATAGGATTGGAGAGGTTCGGTGAGCAAATGAAGACCCTTTGAAGACATATTTCATGGTACCCATTCCACTTGTTTCAACTACCCAGGTTTAAGGTATTCTTCCTTCAGCTAAAACATGCATGTGGAACCTAGAGTATGATCAACCATGTGATCGGGATACGTGTTCAAATATGTCTCAGTTTTCATACCCTGGTACTCGGATGCAACATTCCAGACGCTTTACTAACACTCTCCCGACTTAGAGAGTCAGTCCCTTTAACCTCCTGTTTGGCCCAGTTTGCAATTTCTGCGGAAGATTAAAAGGAATAGCGAGAACCAATGAGAGACTAGCTGGAGGTGTCTGCACGGGCAAATTTAACTCTCATTTCCCACCAGGAAGAGGAATTAACCAAAGGCTCAGCGTGCCGTGCCGGAACCAGATTAGGGCCTGAAGCCATCCTGCGGTGTTGCGGCCAGCTCAAAAGAAAGCGAGTTGAAGAAAGGAGCTCAGGGGCACTGTAATTCACAAAACTGCAGAGTTATAAATGACAGCTATCGTCCAAAAATATACTGAAGTAAGGCTGCCAAGAGGACTTGAAAGCGGGGCAGAATTGCAGGAAACCGATTTCAGGAGGTAGACTGGAATTGCATTGAAAGCATAGGAAAAGAGGCAGAACGTCCACAATGATGCACTTGGCCAAAAAGGGCGTATGCGTTTTTTCCTGAATATATTCAGGAAAAAACGCATACGCCCTTTTTGGCCAACCAAGCAAACTTGCAAAGGAAATCTGCACTACAATGAAGTCTCACTTCCCCCCGGTCAAAAGGGCCATCTGAAAAAAGTGTAAAATCCAGAAAGGCAGGACAGGCCATGGAGAACTGGGAGCCTTGTTATGCTGATGGGCGGGATGTAAATTGCCAACAGCCACTCGGGAGAAGTGTATGGTGTTTCCTGAAACATCTAAAAAACAAAGCAACAGAGCCTAGGGCACTTCCACTTATGGTCCTATAGCTTAGGGAAATTAAAATCAAAAGGACACAGCCACCCCAAAGTTTGGGACACCTCTGTTTACAAGAACCTCATTTACGGTACAAGTTCAATATCACAGAAAGTGAAAAATGGATAAAGAACTTGTGGTACTTACGTACAATGCAATATCACTCAGCAATGAAATCTATGTCATCAGGCGCGTAGCAGCATAATGAGTGGATTCAGGTACGATGATTTTAGCTGAAATAATTCACACAGAAAAAGAAACATCATAAGATATCACTAATACACGGAATGTAAACTTGGCTACACAGGAACTGAATTACAGAACAGAACAGGGTCTCAAATTTAGAAAACCAACTTATGCTTGCTTAAGGGTAAAGGTGAGTTGGTGTGCTACATAAAACCAGAGATTAAAATGAGCACAGATAAACTTCCTTAAGCCAAATATGGAATAGACAAGAGCTACGCCTTGCTCAACGAAATGGACTCAACACCGCATATTAAACGCCTAAGAATGTACCTGACTAGTAAGTATCTTAAAACCTATGGATTGCTGTGTCTCCGAAAGAGAATCAAGCATATGTACAGGGGCATAAACGCAGCAGTGATAGGATTGGAGAGGTTCGGTGAGCAAATGAAGACCCTTTGAAGACATATTTCATGGTACCCATTCCACTTGTTTCAACTACCCAGGTTTAAGGTATTCTTCCTTCAGCTAAAACATGCATGTGGAACCTAGAGTATGATCAACCATGTGATCGGGATACGTGTTCAAATATGTCTCAGTTTTCATACCCTGGTACTCGGATGCAACATTCCAGACGCTTTACTAACACTCTCCCGACTTAGAGAGTCAGTCCCTTTAACCTCCTGTTTGGCCCAGTTTGCAATTTCTGCGGAAGATTAAAAGGAATAGCGAGAACCAATGAGAGACTAGCTGGAGGTGTCTGCACGGGCAAATTTAACTCTCATTTCCCACCAGGAAGAGGAATTAACCAAAGGCTCAGCGTGCCGTGCCGGAACCAGATTAGGGCCTGAAGCCATCCTGCGGTGTTGCGGCCAGCTCAAAAGAAAGCGAGTTGAAGAAAGGAGCTCAGGGGCACTGTAATTCACAAAACTGCAGAGTTATAAATGACAGCTATCGTCCAAAAATATACTGAAGTAAGGCTGCCAAGAGGACTTGAAAGCGGGGCAGAATTGCAGGAAACCGATTTCAGGAGGTAGACTGGAATTGCATTGAAAGCATAGGAAAAGAGGAAGAACGTCCACAATGATGCACTTGGCCAAAAAGGGCGTATGCGTTTTATCCTGAATATATTCAGGAAAAAACGCATACGCCCTTTTTGGCCAACCAAGCAAACTTGCAAAGGAAATCTGCACTACAATGAAGTCTCACTTCCCCCCGGTCAAAAGGGCCATCTGAAAAAAGTGTAAAATCCAGAAAGGCAGGACAGGCCATGGAGAACTGGGAGCCTTGTTATGCTGATGGGCGGGATGTAAATTGCCAACAGACACTCGGGAGAAGTGTATGGTGTTTCCTGAAACATCTAAAAAACAAAGCAACAGAGCCTAGGGCACTTCCACTTATGGTCCTATAGCTTAGGGAAATTAAAATCAAAAAGACACAGCCACCCCAAAGTTTGGGACGCCTCTGTTTACAAGAACCTCGTTTACCGAAAAACTTCAATATCACAGAAAGTGAAAAATGGATAAAGAACTTGTGGTACTTACGTACAATGCAGTATCACTCAGCAATGAAATCTATGTCATCAGGCCCGTAGCAGCATAATGAGTGGATTCAGGTACGATGATTCTAACTGAAATAAGTCACACAGAAAAAGAAACATCATAAGATATCAGTAATACACGGAATGTAAACTTGGCTACACAGGAACTGAATTCCAAAACAGAACAGGGTCTCAAATTTAGAAAACCAACTTATGCTTGCTTAAGGGTAAAGGTGAGTTGGGGTGCTGCATAAAACCAGAGATTAAAATGAGCACAGATAAACTTCCTTAAGCCAAATATGGAATAGACAAGAGCTACTCCTTGCTCAACGAAATGGACTCAACACCCCATATTAAACGCCTAAGAATGTACCTGACTAGTAAGTATCTTAAAACCTATGGATTGCTATGTCTCCAAAAGAGAATCAAGCGTGTGTACAGGAGCATAAACGCAGCAGTGATAGGATTGGAGAGGTTCGATGAGCAAATGAAGACCCTTTGAAGTCATATTGCATGGTACCCATTCCACGGGTTTCAACTACCCAGGTTTAAGGTATTCTTCCTTCAGCTAAAACATGCATGTGGAACCCAGAGTATGATCAACCGTGTGAACAGGAGATGTGTTCAGATATGTCTCAGTTTTCCTCCCCTGGTACTCGGGTGCAACATTCCAGACGCTTTACTAACACTCTCCCCACTTGGAGAGTCAGCGCCTTTAACCTCCTGTTTGGCCCAGTTTGCAATTTCTGCGGAAGATGAACAGGAATAGGGAGAACCAATGAGAGACTAGCTGGAGGTGTCTGGACGGGCAAATTTAACTCTCATTTCCCACCAGGAAGAGGAAATAACCAAAGGCTCAGTGTGCCGTGCCGGAACCAGATTAGGGCCTGAAGCCATCCTGCGGTGTTGCGGCCAGGTCACAAGAAAGCGAGTTGAAGAAAGGAGCTCAGGGGCACTGTAATTCACAAACCTGCAGAGTTATAAATGACAGCTATCGTCCAAAAATATACTGAAGTAAGGCTGCCAAGAGGACTTGAAAGCGGGGCAGAATTGCAGGAAACCGATTTCAGGAGGTAGACTGGAATTGCATTGAAAGCATAGGAAAAGAGGCAGAACGTCCACAATGATGCACTTGGCCAAAAAGGGCGTATGCGTTTTTTCCTGAATATATTCAGGAAAAAACGCATACGCCCTTTTTGGCCAACCAAGCAAGCTTGCAAAGGAAATCTGCACTACAATGAAGTCTCACTTCCCCCAGGTCAAAAGGGCCATCTGAAAAAAGTGTAAAATCCAGAAAGGCAGGACAGGCCATGGAGAACTGGGAGCCTTGTTATGCTGATGGGCGGGATGTAAATTGCCAACAGACACTCGGGAGAAGTGTATGGTGTTTCCTGAAACATCTAAAAAACAAAGCAACAGAGCCTAGGGCACTTCCACTTATGGTCCTATAGCTTAGGGAAATTAAAATCAAAAAGACACAGCCACCCCAAAGTTTGGGACGCCTCTGTTTACAAGAACCTCATTTACTGAAAAACTTCAATATCACAGAAAGTGAAAAATGGATAAAGAACTTGTGGTACTTACGTACAATGCAGTATCACTCAGCAATGAAATCTATGTCATCAGGCCCGTAGCAGCATAATGAGTGGATTCAGGTACGATGTTTCTAACTGAAATAAGTCACACAGAAAAAGAAACATCATAAGATATCACTAATACACTTAATGTAAACTGGGCTACACAGGAACTGAATTACAGAAGAGAACAGGGTCTCAAATTTAGAAAACCAACTTATGCTTGCTTAAGGGTAAAGGTGAGTTGGGGTGCTGCATAAAACCAGAGATTGAAATGAGCACAGATAAATTTCCTTAAGCCAAATATGGAATAGACAAGAGCTACTCCTTGCTCAACGAAATGGACTCAACACCCCATATTAAACGCCTAAGAATGTACCTGAATAGTAAGTATCTTAAAACCTATGGCTTGCTATGTCTCCAAAAGAGAATCAAGCGTGTGTACAGGGGCATAAACGCAGCAGTGATAGGATTGGAGAGGTTCGGTGAGCAAATGAAGACCCTTTGAAGTCATATTGCCTGGTACCCATTTCACGGGTCTCAACTCTCCAGGTTTAAGGTATTCTTCCTTCAGCTAAAACATGCATGTGGAACCTAGAGTATGATCAACCATGTGATCGGGAGACGTGTTCAAATATGTCTCAGTTTTCGTACCCTGGTACTCGGGTGCAACATTCCAGACGCTTTACTAACACTCTCCTTACTTGGAGAGTCAGTCCCTTTAACCTCCTGTTTGGCCCAGTTTGCAATTTCTGCGGAAGATGAACAGGAATAGCGAGAACCAATGAGAGACTAGCTGGAGGTGTCTGGACCGGCAAATTTAACTCTCAATTCCCACCAGGAAGAGGAATTAACCAAAGGCTCAGCGTGCCATGCCGGAAACAGATTAGGGCCTGAAGCCATCCTGTGGTGTTGCGGCCAGCTAACAAGAAAGAGAGTTGAAGAAAGGAGCTCAGGGGCACTGTAATTCACAAACCTGCAGAGTTATAAATGACAGCTATCGTCCAAAAATATACTGAAGTAAGGCTGCCAAGAGGACTTGAAAGCGGGGCAGAATTGCAGGAAACCGATTTCAGGAGGTAGACTGGAATTGCATTGAAAGCATAGGAAAAGAGGCAGAACGTCCACAATGATGCAGTTGGCCAAAAAGGGCGTATGCGTTTTTTCCTGAATATATTCAGGAAAAAACGCATACGCCCTTTTTGGCCAACCAAGCAAGCTTACAAAGGAAATCTGCACTACAATGAAGTCTCACTTCCCCCCGGTCAAAAGGGCCACCTGAAAAAAGTGGAAAATCCAGCAAGGCAGGACAGGCCATGGAGAACTGGGAGCCTTGTTATGCTGATGGGAGAGATGTAAATTGCCAACAGACACTCGTGAGAAGTGTATGGTGTTTCCTGAAACATCTAAAAAACAAAGCAACAGAGCCTAGGGCACTTCCACTTATGGTCCTATAGCTTAGGGAAATTAAAATCAAAAAGACACAGCCACCCCAAAGTTTGGGACGCCTCTGTTTACAAGAACCTCGTTTACCATACAAGTTCAATATCACAGAAAGTGAAAAATGGATAAAGAACTTGTGGTACTTACGTACAATGCAGTATCACTCAGCAATGAAATCTATGTCATCAGGCCCGTAGCAGCATAATGAGTGGATTCAGGTACGATGATTCTAACTGAAATAAGTCACACAGAAAAAGAAACATCATAAGATATCACTAATACACTTAATGTAAACTGGGCTACACAGGAACTGAATTACAGAAGAGAACAGGGTCTCAAATTTAGAAAACCAACTTATGCTTGCTTAAGGGGAAAGGTGAGTTGGGGTGCTGCATAAAACCAGAGATTGAAATGAACACAGATAAACTTCCTTAAGCCAAATATGGAATAGACAAGAGCTACTCCTTGCTCAACGAAATGGACTCAACACCGCATATTAAACGCCTAAGAATGTACCTGACTAGTAAGTATATTAAAACCTATGGATTGCTATGTCTCCGAAAGAGAATCAAGCATGTGTACAGGGGCATAAACGCAGCAGTGATAGGATTGGAGAGGTTCAGTGAGCAAATGAAGACCCTTTGAAGTCATATTGCATGGTACCCATTCCACGGGTTTCAACTACCCAGGTTTAAGGTATTCTTCCTTCAGCTAAAACATGCATGTGGAACCTAGAGTATGATCAACCATGTGATCGGGAGACGTGTTCAAATATGTCTCAGTTTTCCTCCCCTGGTACTCGGGTGCAACATTCCAGACGCTTTACTAACACTCTCCCGACTTGGAGAGTCAGTCCCTTTAACCTCCTGTTTGGCCCAGTTTGCAATTGCTGCGGAAGATGAACAGGAATAGCGAGAACCAATGAGAGACTAGCTGGAGGTGTCTGGACGGGCAAATTTAACTTTCATTTCCCACCAGGAAGAGGAAATAACCAAAGGCTCAGCGTGCCATGCTGGAACCAGATTAGGGCCTGAAGCCATCCTGCTGTGTTGCGGCAAGCTCACAAGAAAGCGAGTTGAAGAAAGGAGCTTAGGGGCACTGTAATTCAGAAACCTGCAGAGTTATAAATGACAGCTATCGTCCAAAAATATACTGAAGTAAGGCTGCCAAGAGGACGAGAAAGCGGGCCAGAATTGCAGGAAACCGATTTCAGGAGGTAGACTGGAATTGCATTGAAAGCATAGGAAAAGAGGCAGAATGTCCACAATGATGCACTTGGCCAAAAAGGGCGTATGCGATTCCTGAATATATTTCCTGAATATATTCAGGAAAAAACGCACACGCCCTTTTTGGCCAACCAAGCAAGCTTGCAAAGGAAATCTGCACTACAATGAAGTCTCACTTCCCCCCGGTCAAAAGGGCCATCTGAAAAAAGTGTAAAATCCAGAAAGGCAGGACAGGCCATGGAGAACTGGGAGCCTTGTTATGCTGATGGGCGGGATGTAAATTGCCAACAGCCACTGGGGAGAAGTGTATGGTGTTTCCTGAAACATCTAAAAAACAAAGCAACAGAGCCTAGGGCACTTCCACTTATGGTCCTATAGTTTAGGGAAATTAAAATCAAAAAGACACAGCCACCCCAAAGTTTGGGACGCCTCTGTTTACAAGAACCTCGTTTACCGTACATGTTCAATATCACAGAAAGTGAAAAATGGATAAAGAACTTGTGGTACTTACGTACAATGCAGTATCACTCAGCAATGAAATCTATGTCATCAGGCCCGTAGCAGCATAATGAGTGGATTCAGGTACGATGATTCTAACTGAAATAAGTCACACAGAAAAAGAAACATCATAAGATATCACTAATACACGGAATGTAAACTTTCCTACACAGGAAATGAATTCCAAAACAGAACAGGGTCTCAAATTTAGAAAACCAACTTATGCTTGCTTAAGGGGAAAGGTGAGTTGGGGTGCTGCATAAAACCAGAGATTGAAATGAGCACAGATAAAGTTCCTTAAGCCAAATATGGAATAGACAAGAGCTACTCCTTGCTCAACGAAATGGACTCAACACCGCATATTAAACGCCTAAGAATGTAACTGACTAGTAAGTATCTTAAAACCTATGGATTGCTATGTCTCCAAAAGAGAATCAAGCATGTGTACAGGGTCATAAACGCAGCAGTGATAGGATTGGAGAGGTTCGGTGAGCAAATGAAGACCCTTTGAAATCATATTGCATGGTACCCATTCCAAGGGTTTCAACTACCCAGGTTTAAGGTATTCTTCCTATGAGCTAAAACATGCATGTGGAACCTAGAGTATGATCAACCATGTGATCGGGAGACGTGTTCAAATATGTCTCAGGTTTCGTACCCTGGTACTCGGGTGCAACATTCCAGATGATTTACTAACACTCTCCCGACTTGGAGAGTCAGTCCCTTTAACCTCCTGTTTGGCCCAGTTTGCAATTTCTGCGGAAGATGAACAGGAATAGCGAGAACCAATGAGAGACTAGCTGGAGGTGTCTGGACGGGCAAATTTAACTCTCATTTCCCACCAGGAAGAGGAACTAACCAAAGGCTCAGCGTGCCGTGCCGGAACCAGATTAGGGCCTGAAGCCATCCTGCGGTGTTGCGGCCAGCTCAAAAGAAAGCGAGTTGAAGAAAGGAGCTCAGGGGCACTGTAATTCACAAACCTGCAGAGTTATAAATGACAGCTATCGTCCAAAAATATACTGAAGTAAGGCTGCCAAGAGGACTTGAAAGCGGGGCAGAATTGCAGGAAACCGATTTCAGGAGGTAGACTGGAATTGCATTGAAAGCATAGGAAAAGAGGAAGAACGTCCACAATGATGCACTTGGCCAAAAAGGGCGTATGCGTTTTTTCCTGAATATATTCAGGAAAAAACGCATACGCCCTTTTTGGCCAACCAAGCAAACTTGCAAAGGAAATCTGCACTACAATGAAGTCTCACTTCCCCCCGGTCAAAAGGGCCATCTGAAAAAAGTGGAAAATCCAGAAAGGCAGGACAGGCCATGGAGAACTGGGAGCCTTGTTATGCTGATGGGCGGGATGTAAATTGCCAACAGACACTCTGGAGAAGTGTATGGTGTTTCCTGAAACATCTAAAAAACAAAGCAACAGAGCCTAGGGCACTTCCACTTATGGTCCTATAGCTTAGGGAAATTAAAATCAAAAAGACACAGCCACCCCGAAGTTTGGAACGGCTCTGTTTACAAGAACCTCGTTTACAGTACAAGTTCAACATCGCAGAAAGTGAAAAATGGATAAAGAAGTTGTGGTATTTACTTACAAAGCAATATCACTCAGCAATGAAATCTATGTCATCAGGCCCTTAGCAGCGCAATGAGTGGATTCAGGTATGATGATTCTAACTGAAATAAGTCACACAGAAAAAGAAACATCATAAGATATCAGTAATACATGGAATGTAAACTTGGCTACACAGGAACTGAATTACAGAACAGAACAGGGTCTCAAATTTAGAAAACCAACTTATGCTTGCTTAAGGGTAAAGGTGAGTCGGGGTGCTGCATAAAATCAGAGATTGAAATGAGCACAGATAAATTTCCTTAAGCCAAATATGGAATAGACAAGAGCTACTCCTGGCTCAACGAAATGGACTCAACACCGCATATTAAACGCCTAAGAATGTACCTGACTAGTAAGTATCTTAAAACATATGGATTGCTATGTCTCCGAAAGAGAATCAAGCATGTGTACAGGGGCATAAACGCAGCAGTGATAGGATTGGAGAGGTTCGGTGAGCAAATGAAGACCCTTTGAAGTCATATTGCATGGTACCCATTCCACAGGTTTCAACTACCCACGTTTAAGGTATTCTTCCTTCAGCTAAAACATGCATGTGGAACCCAGAGTATGATCAACCGTGTGAACGGGAGACCTGTTCAAATATGTCTCAGTTTTCGTACCCTGGTACTCGGGTGCAACATTCCAGACGCTTTACGAACACACTCCCCACTTGGAGAGTCAGCGCCTTTAACCTCCTGTTTGGCCCAGTTTGCAATTTCTGCGGAAGATGAACAGGAATAGGGAGAACCAATGAGAGACTATCTGGAGGTGTCTGGACGGGCAAATTTAACTCTCATTTCCCACCAGGAAGAGGAAATAACCAAAGGCTCAGTGTGCCGTGCGGGAACCAGATTAGGACCTGAAGCCATCCTGCGGTGTTGCGGCCAGCTCAAAAGAAAGCGAGTTGAAGAAAGGAGCTCAGGGGCACTGTAATTCACAAAACTGCAGAGTTATAAATGACAGCTATCGTCCAAAAATATACTGAAGTAAGGCTGCCAAGAGGACTTGAAAGTGGGGCAGAATTGCAGGAAACCGATTTCAGGAGGTAGACTGGAATTGCATTGAAAGCATAGGAAAAGAGGCAGAACGTCAACAATGATGCACTTGGCCAAAAAGGGCGTATGCGTTTTTTCCTGAATATATTCAGGAAAAAACGCATACGCCCTTTTTGGCGAACCAAGCAAGCTTGCAAAGGAAATCTGCACTACAATGAAGTCTCACTTCCCCCCGGTCAAAAGGGCCATCTGTAAAAATTGTAAAATCCAGAAAGGCAGGACAGGCCATGGAGAACTGGGAGCCTTGTTATGCTGATGGGCGGGATGTAAATTGCCAACAGCCACTGGGGAGAAGTGTATGGTGTTTCCTGAAACATCTAAAAAACAAAGCAACAGAGCCTAGGGCACTTCCACTTATGGTCCTATAGCTTAGGGAAATTAAAATCAAAAAGACACAGCCACCCCAAAATTTGGGACGCCTCTGTTTACAAGAACCTCGTTTACCGTACATGTTCAATATCACAGAAAGTGAAAAATGGATAAAGAACTTGTGGTACTTACGTACAATGCAGTATCACTCAGCAATGAAATCTATGTCATCAGGCCCTTAGCAGCATAATGAGTGGATTCAGGTACGATGATTCTAACTGAAATAAGTCACACAGAAAAAGAAACATCATAAGATATCACTAATACATGGAATGTAAACTTGGCTACAAAGGAACTGAATTACAGAACAGAACAGGGTCTCAAATTTAGAAAACCAACTTATGCTTGCTTAAGGGGAAAGGTGAGTTGGGGTGCTGCATAAAATCAGAGATTGAAATGAGCACAGATAAAGTTCCTTAAGCCAAATATGGAATAGACAAGAGCTACTCCTTGCTCAACGAAATGGACTCAACACCGCATATTAAACGCCTAAGAATGTACCTGACTAGTAAGTATCTTAAAACATATGGATTGCTATGTCTCCGAAAGAGAATCAAGCATGTGTACAGGGGCATAAACGCAGCAGTGATTTGATTGGAGAGGTTCGGTGAGCAAATGAAGACCCTTTGAAGTCATATTGCATGGTACCCATTCCACGGGTTTCAACTACCCAGGTTTAAGGTATTCTTCCTTCAGCTAAAACATGCATGTGGAACTCAGAGTATGATGAACCGTGTGAACGGGAGACGAGTTCAAATATGTCTCAGTTTTCCTCCCCTGGTACTCGGGTGCAACATTCCAGACGCTTTACTAACACTCTCCCCACTTGGAGAGTCAGCGCCTTTAACCTCCTGTTTGGCCCAGTTTGCAATTTCTGCGGAAGATGAACAGGAATAGCGAGAACCAATGAGAGACTAGCTGGAGGTGTCTGGACGGGCAAATTTAACTCTCATTTCCCACCAGGAAGAGGAATTAACCAAAGGCTCAGCGTGCCGTGCCGGCACCAGATTAGGGCCTGAAGCCATCCTGCGGTGTTGCGGCCAGCTCACAAGAAAGCGAGTTGAAGAAAGGAGCTCAGGGGCACTGTAATTCACAAACCTGCAGAGTTATAAATGACAGCTATTGTCCAAAAATATACTGAAGTAGGGCTGCCAAGAGGACTTGAAAGCGGGGCTGAATTGCAGGAAACTGATTTCAGGAGGTAGACTGGAATTGCATTGAAAGCATAGGAAAAGAGGCAGAACGTTCACAATGATGCACTTGGCCAAAAAGGGCGTATGCGTTTTTTCCTGAATATATTTAGGAAAAAACGCATACGCCCTTTTTGGCCAACCAAGCAAACTTGCAAAGGAAATCTGCACTACAATGAAGTCTCACTTCCCCCCGGTCAAAAGGGCCATCTGAAAAAAGTGTAAAATCCAGAAAGGCAGGACAGGCCATGGAGAACTGGGAACCTTGTTATGCTGATGGGCGGGATGTAAATTGCCAACAGACACTCGGGAGAAGTGTATGGTGTTTCCTGAAACATCTAAAAAACAAAGCAACAGAGCCTAGGGACTTCCACTTATGGTCCTATAGCTTAGGGAAATTAAAATCAAAAAGACACAGCCACCCCAAAGTTTGGGACGCCTCTGTTTACAAGAACCTCGTTTACCGTACAAGTTCAATATCACAGAAAGTGAAAAATGGATAAAGAACTTGTGGTACTTACGTACAATGCAGTATCACTCAGCAATGAAATCTATGTCATCAGGCCCGTAGCAGCATAATGAGTGGATTCAGGTACGATGATTCTAACTGAAATAAGTCACACAGAAAAAGAAACATCATAAGATATCACTAATACACGGAATGTAAACTGGGCTACAAAGGAACTGAATTCCAAACCAGAACAGGGTCTCAAATTTAGAAAACCAACTTATGCTTGCTTAAGGGGAAAGGTGAGTTGGGGTGCTGCATAAAACCAGAGATTGAAATGAGCACAGATAAAGGTCCTTAAGCCAAATATGGAATAGACAAGAGCTACTCCTTGCTCAACGAAATGGACTCAACACCCCATATTAAACGCTTAAGAATGTACCTGTCTACTAAGTATCTTAAAAGCTATGGATTGCTATGTCTCCAAAAGAGAATCAAGCGTGTGTACAGGGGCACAAACGCAGCAGTGATAGGATTGGAGAGGTTCGGTGAGCAAATGAAGACCCTTTGAAGTCATATTTCATGGTACCCATTCCACGGGTCTCAACTCTCCAGGATTAAGGTATTCTTCCTTCAGCTAAAACATGCATGTGGAACCTAGAGTATGATCAACCATGTGATCGGGAGACGTGTTCAAATATGTCTCAGTTTTCATACCCTGGTACTCGGGTGCAACATTCCAGACGCTTTACTAACACTCTCCCCACTTGGAGAGTCAGCACCTTTAACCTCCTGTTTGGCCCAGTTTGCAATTTCTGCGGAAGATGAACAGGAATAGGGAGAACCAATGAGAGACTAGCTGGAGGTGTCTGGACGGGCAAATTTAACTCTCATTTCCCACCAGGAAGAGGAATTAACCAAAGGCTCAGCATGCCGTGCCGGAACCAGATTAGGGCCTGAAGCCATCCTGCGGTGTTGCGGCCAGCTCACAAGAAAGCGAGTTGAAGAAAGGAGCTCAGGGGCACTGTAATTCACAAACCTGCAGAGTTATAAATGACAGCTATCGTCCAAAATTACACTGAAGTAAGGCTGTCAAGAGGACTTGAAAGCGGGGCAGAATTGCAGGAAACCGATTTCAGGAGGTAGACTGGAATTGCATTGAAAGCATAGGAAAATAGGCAGAACGTCCACAATGATGCACTTGGCCAAAAACGGCGTATGCATTTTTTCCTGAATATATTCAGGAAAAAACGCATACGCCCTTTTTGGCCAACCAAGCAAACTTGCAAAGGAAATCTGCACTACAATGAAGTCTCACTTCCCCCCGGTCAAAAGGGCCATCTGAAAAAAGTGTAAAATCCAGAAAGGCAGGACAGGCCATGGAGAACTGGGAGCCTTGTTATGCTGATGGGTGGGATGTAAATTGCCAACAGACACTCGGGAGAAGTGTATGGTGTTTCCTGAAACATCTAAAAAACAAAGCAACAGAGCCTAGGGCACTTCCACTTATGGTCCTATAGCTTAGGGAAATTAAAATCAAAAAGACACAGCCACCCCAAAGTTTGGGACGCCTCTGTTTACAAGAACCTCGTTTACCGTACAAGTTCAATATCACAGAAAGTGAAAAATGGATAAAGAACTTGTGGTACTTACGTACAAAGCAATATCACTCAGCACTGAAATCTATGTCATGAGGCCCTTAGCAACACAATGAGTGGATTCAGATATGATGATTCTAACTAAAATAAGTCACACAGAAAAAGAAACATCATAAAATATCAGTAATACACGGAATATAAACTTGGCTACACAGGAACTGAATTACAGAACAGAACAGGGTCTCAAATTTAGAAAACCAACTTATTCTTGCTTAAGGGAAAAGTGAGTTTGGGTGCTGCATAAAACCAGAGATTGAAATGAGCACAGATAAAGTTCCTTAAGCCAAATATGGAATAGACAAGAGCTACTCCTTGCTCAACGAAATGGACTCAACACCGCATATTAAACGCCTAAGAATGTACCTGACTAGTAAGTATCTTAAAACCTATGGATTGCTATGTCTCCGAAAGAGAATCAAGCCTGTGTACAGGGGCATAAACGCAGCAGTGATAGGATTGGAGAGGTTCGGTGAGCAAATGAAGACCCTTTGAACTCATACTGCATGGTACCCATTCCACGGGTTTCAACTACCCAGGTTTAAGGTATTCTTCCTTCAGCTAAAACATGCATGTGGAACCTAGAGTATGATCAACCATGTGATCGGGAGACGTGTTCAAATATGTCTCAGTTTTCGTACCCTGGTACTCGGGTGGAACATTCCAGACGCTTTACTAACACTCTCCTTACTTGGAGAGTCAGTCCCTTTAACCTCCTGTTTGGCCCAGTTTGCAATTTCTGCGGAAGATGAACAGGAATAGCGAGAACCAATGAGAGACTAGCTGGAGGTGTCTGGACCAGCAAATTTAACTCTCATTTCCCACCAGGAAGAGGAATTAAGCAAAGGCTCAGCGTGCCATGCCGGAAACAGATTAGGGCCTGAAGCCATCCTGTGGTGTTGCGGCCAGCTCACAAGAAAGAGAGTTGAAGAAAGGAACTCAGGGGCACTATAATTCACAAACCTGCAGAGTTATAAATGACAGCTATCGTCCAAAAATATACTGAAGTAAGGCTGCCAAGAGGACTTGAAATCGGGGCAGAATTGCAGGAAACCGATTTCAGGAGGTAGACTGGAATTGCATTGAAAGCATAGGAAAAGAGGCAGAACGTCCACAATGATGCACTTGGCCAAAAAGGGCGTATGCGTTTTTTCCTGAATATATTCAGGAAAAAACGCATACGCCCTTTTTGGCCAACCAAGCAAGCTTGCAAAGGAAATCTGCACTACAATGAAGTCTCACTTCCCCCCTGGTCAAAAGGGCCATCTGAAAAAAGTGGAAAATCCAGCAAGGCAGGACAGGCCATGGAGAACTGGGAGCCTTGTTATGCTGATGGGAGAGATGTAAATTGCCAACAGACACTCCGGAGAAGTGTATGGTGTTTCCTGAAACATCTAAAAAACAAAGCAAGAGAGCCTAGGGCACTTCCACTTATGGTCCTATAGCTTAGGGAAATTAAAATCAAAAAGACACAGCCACCCCAAAGTTCGGGACGCCTCTGTTTACAAGAACCTCGTTTACCATACAAGTTCAATATCACAGAAAGAGAAAAATGGATAAAGAACTTGTGGTACTTACGTACAATGCAGTATCACTCAGCAATGAAATCTATGTCATCAGGCCCGTAGCAGCATAATGAGTGGATTCAGGTACGATGATTCTAACTGAAATAAGTCACACAGAAAAAGAAACATCATAAGATATCACTAATACACTTAATGTAAACTGGGCTACACAGGAACTGAATTACAGAAGAGAACAGGGTCTCAAATTTAGAAAACCAACTTATGCTTGCTTAAGGGGAAAGGTGAGTTGGGGTGCTGCATAAAACCAGAGATTGAAATGAGCACAGATAAAGTTCCTTAAGCCAAATATGGAATAGACAAGAGCTACTCCTTGCTCAACGAAATGGACTCAACACCGCATATTAAACGCCTAAGAATGTACCTGACTAGTAAGTATATTAAAACCTATGGATTGCTATGTCTCCGAAAGAGAATCAAGCATGTGTACAGGGGCATAAACGCAGCAGTGATAGGATTGGAGAGGTTCAGTGAGCAAATGAAGACCCTTTGAAGTCATATTGCATGGTACCCATTCCACGGGTTTCAAGTACCCAGGTTTAAGGTATTCTTCCTTCAGCTAAAACATGCATGTGGAACCTAGAGTATGATCAACCATGTGATCGGGAGAAGTGTTCAAATATGTCTCAGTTTTCCTCCCCTGGGACTCGGGTGCAACATTCCAGACGCTTTACTAACACTCTCCCGACTTGGAGAGTCAGTCCCTTTAACCTCCTGTTTGGCCCAGTTTGCAATTGCTGCGGAAGATGAACAGGAATAGGGAGAACCAATGAGAGACTAGCTGGAGTTGTCTGGACGGGCAAATTTAACTTTCATTTCCCACCAGGAAGAGGAAATAACCAAAGGCTCAGCGTGCCATGCTGGAACCAGATTAGGGCCTGAAGCCATCCTGCTGTGTTGCGGCAAGCTCACAAGAAAGCGAGTTGAAGAAAGGAGCTTAGGGGCACTGTAATTCAGAAACCTGCAGAGTTATAAATGACAGCTATCGTCCAAAAATATACTGAAGTAAGGCTGCCAAGAGGACTAGAAAGCGGGGCAGAATTGCAGGAAACCAATTTCAGGAGGTAGACTGGAATTGCATTGAAAGCATAGGAAAAGAGGCAGAATGTCCACAATGATGCACTTGGCCAAAAAGGGCATATGCGATTCCTGAATATATTTCCTGAATATATTCAGGAAAAAACGCATACGCCCTTTTTGGCCAACCAAGCAAGCTTGCAAAGGAAATCTGCACTACAATGAAGTCTCACTTCCCCCCGGTCAAAAGGGCCATCTGAAAAAAGTGTAAAATCCAGAAAGGCAGGACAGGCCATGGAGAACTGGGAGCCTTGTTATGCTGATGGGCGGGATGTAAATTGCCAACAGCCACTGGGGAGAAGTGTATGGTGTTTCCTGAAACATCTAAAAAACAAAGCAACAGAGCCTAGGGCACTTCCACGTATGGTCCTATAGCTTAGGGAAATTAAAATCAAAAAGACACAGCCACCCCAAAGTTTGGGACGCCTCTGTTTACAAGAACCTCGTTTACCGAACATGTTCAATATCACAGAAAGTGAAAAATGGATAAAGAACTTGTGGTACTTACGTACAATGCAGTATCACTCAGCAATGAAATCTATGTCATCAGGCCCGTAGCAGCATAATGAGTGGATTCAGGTACGATGATTCTAACTGAAATAAGTCACACAGAAAAAGAAACATCATAAGATATCACTAATACACGGAATGTAAACTTGGCTACACAGGAACTGAATTCCAAAACAGAACAGGGTCTCAAATTTAGAAAACCAACTTATGCTTGTTTAAGGGGAAAGGTGAGTTGGGGTGCTGCATAAAACCAGAGATTGCAATGAGCACAGATAAAGATCCTTAAGCCAAATATGGAATAGACAAGAGCTACTCCTTGCTCAACGAAATGGACTCAACACCGCATATTAAACGCCTAAGAATGTACCTGACTAGTAAGTATCTTAAAACCTATGGATTGCTATGTCTCCGAAAGAGAATCAAGTATGTGTACAGGGGCATAAACGCACCAGTGATAGGATTGGAGAGTTTCGGTGAGCAAATGAAGACCCTTTGAAGTCATATTGCATGGTACCCATTCCACGGATTTCAACTACCCAGGTTTAAGGTATTCTTCCTTCAGCTAAAACATGCATGTCGAACCTAGAGTATGATCAACCATGTGATCGGGAGACGTGTTCAAATATGTCTCAGTTTTCATACCCTGGTACTTGGGTGCAACATTCCAGACGCTTTAAAACACTCTCCCAAATTGGAGAGTCAGCGCCTTTAACCTCCTGTTTGGCCCAGTTTGCAATTTCTGCGGAAGATGAACAGGAATAGCGAGAACCAATGAGAGACTAGCTGGAGGTGCCTGGACGGGCAAATTTAACTCTCATTTCCCACCAGGAAGAGGAATTAACCAAAGGCTCAGCGTGCCGTGCCGGAACCAGATTAGGGCCTGAAGCCATCCTGCGGTGTTGCGGCCAGCTCAAAAGAAAGCGAGTTGAAGAAAGGAGCTCAGGGGCACTGTAATTCACAAACCTGCAGAGTTATAAATGACAGCTATCGTCCAAAAATATACTGAAGTAAGGCTGCCAAGAGGACTTGAAAGCGGGGCAGAATTGCAGGAAACCCATTTCAGGAGGTAGACTAGAATTGCATTGAAAGCATAGGAAAAGAGGTAGAACGTCCACAATGATGCACTTGGCCAAAAAGGGCGTATGCGTTTTTTCCTGAATATATTCAGGAAAAAACGCATACGCCCTTTTTGCCCAACCAAGCAAACTTGCAAAGGAAATCTGCACTACAATGAAGTCTCACTTCACCCTGGTCAAAAGGGCCATCTGAAAAAAGTGTAAAATCCAGAAATGCAGGAGAGGCCATGGAGAACTGGGAGCCTTGTTATGCTGATGGGCGGGATGTAAATTGCCAACAGACACTCTGGAGAAGTGTATGGTGTTTCCTGAAACATCTAAAAAACAAAGCAACAGAGCCTAGGGCACTTCCACTTATGGTCCTATAGCTTAGGGAAATTAAAATCAAAAAGACACAGCCACCCCGAAGTTTGGAACGGCTCTGTTTACAAGAACCTCGTTTACAGTACAAGTTCAACATCGCAGAAAGTGAAAAATGGATAAAGAAGTTGTGGTATTTACTTACAAAGCAATATCACTCAGCAATGAAATCTATGTCATCAGGCCCTTAGCAGCACAATGAGTGGATTCAGGTATGATGATTCTAACTGAAATAAGTCACACAGAAAAAGAAACATCATAAGATATCAGTAATACATGGAATGTAAACTTGGCTACACAGGAACAGAATTACAGAACAGAACAGGGTCTCAAATTTAGAAAACCAACTTATGCTTGCTTAAGGGTAAAGGTGAGTTGGGGTGCTGCATAAAATCAGAGATTGAAATGAGCACAGACAAAGTTCCTTAAGCCAAATATGGAATAGACAAGAGCTACTCCTGGCTCAACGAAATGGACTCAACACCGCATATTAAACGCCTAAGAATGTACCTGACTAGTAAGTATCTTAAAACATATGGATTGCTATGTCTCCGAAAGAGAATCAAGCATGTGTACAGGGGCATAAACGCAGCAGTGATAGGATTGGAGAGGTTCGGTGAGCAAATGAAGACCCTTTGAAGTCATATTGCATGGTACCCATTCAACAGGTTTCAACTACCCACGTTTAAGGTATTCTTCCTTCAGCTAAAACATGCATGTGGAACCCAGAGTATGATCAACCGTGTGAACGGGAGACCTGTTCAAATATGTCTCAGTTTTCGTACCCTGGTACTCGGGTGCAACATTCCAGACGCTTTACTAACACACTCCCCACTTGGAGAGTCAGCGCCTTTAACCTCCTGTTTGGCCCAGTTTGCAATTTCTGCGGAAGATGAACAGGAATAGGGAGAACCAATGAGAGACTATCTGGAGGTGTCTGGACGGGCAAATTTAACTCTCATTTCCCACCAGGAAGAGGAATTAACCAAAGGCTCAGCATGCCGTGCCGGAACCAGATTAGGGCCTGAAGCCATCCTGCGGTGTTGCGGCCAGCTCACAAGAAAGCGAGTTGAAGAAAGGAGCTCAGGGGCACTGTAATTCACAAACCTGCAGAGTTATAAATGACAGCTATCGTCCAAAATTACACTGAAGTAAGGCTGTCAAGAGGACTTGAAAGCGGGGCAGAATTGCAGGAAACCGATTTCAGGAGGTAGACTGGAATTGCATTGAAAGCATAGGAAAATAGGCAGAACGTCCACAATGATGCACTTGGCCAAAAACGGCGTATGCATTTTTTCCTGAATATATTCAGGAAAAAACGCATACGCCCTTTTTGGCCAACCAAGCAAACTTGCAAAGGAAATCTGCACTACAATGAAGTCTCACTTCCCCCCGGTCAAAAGGGCCATCTGAAAAAAGTGTAAAATCCAGAAAGGCAGGACAGGCCATGGAGAACTGGGAGCCTTGTTATGCTGATGGGTGGGATGTAAATTGCCAACAGACACTCGGGAGAAGTGTATGGTGTTTCCTGAAACATCTAAAAAACAAAGCAACAGAGCCTAGGGCACTTCCACTTATGGTCCTATAGCTTAGGGAAATTAAAATCAAAAAGACACAGCCACCCCAAAGTTTGGGACGCCTCTGTTTACAAGAACCTCGTTTACCGTACAAGTTCAATATCACAGAAAGTGAAAAATGGATAAAGAACTTGTGGTACTTACGTACAAAGCAATATCACTCAGCACTGAAATCTATGTCATGAGGCCCTTAGCAACACAATGAGTGGATTCAGATATGATGATTCTAACTAAAATAAGTCACACAGAAAAAGAAACATCATAAAATATCAGTAATACACGGAATATAAACTTGGCTACACAGGAACTGAATTACAGAACAGAACAGGGTCTCAAATTTAGAAAACCAACTTATTCTTGCTTAAGGGAAAAGTGAGTTTGGGTGCTGCATAAAACCAGAGATTGAAATGAGCACAGATAAAGTTCCTTAAGCCAAATATGGAATAGACAAGAGCTACTCCTTGCTCAACGAAATGGACTCAACACCGCATATTAAACGCCTAAGAATGTACCTGACTAGTAAGTATCTTAAAACCTATGGATTGCTATGTCTCCGAAAGAGAATCAAGCCTGTGTACAGGGGCATAAACGCAGCAGTGATAGGATTGGAGAGGTTCGGTGAGCAAATGAAGACCCTTTGAACTCATACTGCATGGTACCCATTCCACGGGTTTCAACTACCCAGGTTTAAGGTATTCTTCCTTCAGCTAAAACATGCATGTGGAACCTAGAGTATGATCAACCATGTGATCGGGAGACGTGTTCAAATATGTCTCAGTTTTCGTACCCTGGTACTCGGGTGGAACATTCCAGACGCTTTACTAACACTCTCCTTACTTGGAGAGTCAGTCCCTTTAACCTCCTGTTTGGCCCAGTTTGCAATTTCTGCGGAAGATGAACAGGAATAGCGAGAACCAATGAGAGACTAGCTGGAGGTGTCTGGACCAGCAAATTTAACTCTCATTTCCCACCAGGAAGAGGAATTAAGCAAAGGCTCAGCGTGCCATGCCGGAAACAGATTAGGGCCTGAAGCCATCCTGTGGTGTTGCGGCCAGCTCACAAGAAAGAGAGTTGAAGAAAGGAACTCAGGGGCACTATAATTCACAAACCTGCAGAGTTATAAATGACAGCTATCGTCCAAAAATATACTGAAGTAAGGCTGCCAAGAGGACTTGAAATCGGGGCAGAATTGCAGGAAACCGATTTCAGGAGGTAGACTGGAATTGCATTGAAAGCATAGGAAAAGAGGCAGAACGTCCACAATGATGCACTTGGCCAAAAAGGGCGTATGCGTTTTTTCCTGAATATATTCAGGAAAAAACGCATACGCCCTTTTTGGCCAACCAAGCAAGCTTGCAAAGGAAATCTGCACTACAATGAAGTCTCACTTCCCCCCTTGTCAAAAGGGCCATCTGAAAAAAGTGGAAAATCCAGCAAGGCAGGACAGGCCATGGAGAACTGGGAGCCTTGTTATGCTGATGGGAGAGATGTAAATTGCCAACAGACACTCCGGAGAAGTGTATGGTGTTTCCTGAAACATCTAAAAAACAAAGCAAGAGAGCCTAGGGCACTTCCACTTATGGTCCTATAGCTTAGGGAAATTAAAATCAAAAAGACACAGCCACCCCAAAGTTTGGGACGCCTCTGTTTACAAGAACCTCGTTTACCATACAAGTTCAATATCACAGAAAGAGAAAAATGGATAAAGAACTTGTGGTACTTACGTACAATGCAGTATCACTCAGCAATGAAATCTATGTCATCAGGCCCGTAGCAGCATAATGAGTGGATTCAGGTACGATGATTCTAACTGAAATAAGTCACACAGAAAAAGAAACATCATAAGATATCACTAATACACTTAATGTAAACTGGGCTACACAGGAACTGAATTACAGAAGAGAACAGGGTCTCAAATTTAGAAAACCAACTTATGCTTGCTTAAGGGGAAAGGTGAGTTGGGGTGCTGCATAAAACCAGAGATTGAAATGAGCACAGATAAAGTTCCTTAAGCCAAATATGGAATAGACAAGAGCTACTCCTTGCTCAACGAAATGGACTCAACACCGCATATTAAACGCCTAAGAATGTACCTGACTAGTAAGTATATTAAAACCTATGGATTGCTATGTCTCCGAAAGAGAATCAAGCATGTGTACAGGGGCATAAACGCAGCAGTGATAGGATTGGAGAGGTTCAGTGAGCAAATGAAGACCCTTTGAAGTCATATTGCATGGTACCCATTCCACGGGTTTCAAGTACCCAGGTTTAAGGTATTCTTCCTTCAGCTAAAACATGCATGTGGAACCTAGAGTATGATCAACCATGTGATCGGGAGACGTGTTCAAATATGTCTCAGTTTTCCTCCCCTGGGACTCGGGTGCAACATTCCAGACGCTTTACTAACACTCTCCCGACTTGGAGAGTCAGTCCCTTTAACCTCCTGTTTGGCCCAGTTTGCAATTGCTGCGGAAGATGAACAGGAATAGGGAGAACCAATGAGAGACTAGCTGGAGTTGTCTGGACGGGCAAATTTAACTTTCATTTCCCACCAGGAAGAGGAAATAACCAAAGGCTCAGCGTGCCATGCTGGAACCAGATTAGGGCCTGAAGCCATCCTGCTGTGTTGCGGCAAGCTCACAAGAAAGCGAGTTGAAGAAAGGAGCTTAGGGGCACTGTAATTCAGAAACCTGCAGAGTTATAAATGACAGCTATCGTCCAAAAATATACTGAAGTAAGGCTGCCAAGAGGACTAGAAAGCGGGGCAGAATTGCAGGAAACCAATTTCAGGAGGTAGACTGGAATTGCATTGAAAGCATAGGAAAAGAGGCAGAATGTCCACAATGATGCACTTGGCCAAAAAGGGCGTATGCGATTCCTGAATATATTTCCTGAATATATTCAGGAAAAAACGCATACGCCCTTTTTGGCCAACCAAGCAAGCTTGCAAAGGAAATCTGCACTACAATGAAGTCTCACTTCCCCCCGGTCAAAAGGGCCATCTGAAAAAAGTGTAAAATCCAGAAAGGCAGGACAGGCCATGGAGAACTGGGAGCCTTGTTATGCTGATGGGCGGGATGTAAATTGCCAACAGCCACTGGGGAGAAGTGTATGGTGTTTCCTGAAACATCTAAAAAACAAAGCAACAGAGCCTAGGGCACTTCCACGTATGGTCCTATAGCTTAGGGAAATTAAAATCAAAAAGACACAGCCACCCCAAAGTTTGGGACGCCTCTGTTTACAAGAACCTCGTTTACCGAACATGTTCAATATCACAGAAAGTGAAAAATGGATAAAGAACTTGTGGTACTTACGTACAATGCAGTATCACTCAGCAATGAAATCTATGTCATCAGGCCCGTAGCAGCATAATGAGTGGATTCAGGTACGATGATTCTAACTGAAATAAGTCACACAGAAAAAGAAACATCATAAGATATCACTAATACACGGAATGTAAACTTGGCTACACAGGAACTGAATTCCAAAACAGAACAGGGTCTCAAATTGAGAAAACCAACTTATGCTTGTTTAAGGGGAAAGGTGAGTTGGGGTGCTGCATAAAACCAGAGATTGCAATGAGCACAGATAAAGATCCTTAAGCAAAATATGGAATAGACAAGAGCTACTCCTTGCTCAACGAAATGGACTCAACACCGCATATTAAACGCCTAAGAATGTACCTGACTAGTAAGTATCTTAAAACCTATGGATTGCTATGTCTCCAAAAGAGAATCAAGTATGTGTACAGGGGCATAAACGCACCAGTGATAGGATTGGAGAGTTTCGGTGAGCAAATGAAGACCCTTTGAAGTCATATTGCATGGTACCCATTCCACGGATTTCAACTACCCAGGTTTAAGGTATTCTTCCTTCAGCTAAAACATGCATGTCGAACCTAGAGTATGATCAACCATGTGATCGGGAGACGTGTTCAAATATGTCTCAGTTTTCATACCCTGGTACTTGGGTGCAACATTCCAGACGCTTTAAAACACTCTCCCAAATTGGAGAGTCAGCGCCTTTAACCTCCTGTTTGGCCCAGTTTGCAATTTCTGCGGAAGATGAACAGGAATAGCGAGAACCAATGAGAGACTAGCTGGAGGTGCCTGGACGGGCAAATTTAACTCTCATTTCCCACCAGGAAGAGGAATTAACCAAAGGCTCAGCGTGCCGTGCCGGAACCAGATTAGGGCCTGAAGCCATCCTGCGGTGTTGCGGCCAGCTCAAAAGAAAGCGAGTTGAAGAAAGGAGCTCAGGGGCACTGTAATTCACAAACCTGCAGAGTTATAAATGACAGCTATCGTCCAAAAATATACTGAAGTAAGGCTGCCAAGAGGACTTGAAAGCGGGGCAGAATTGCAGGAAACCCATTTCAGGAGGTAGACTAGAATTGCATTGAAAGCATAGGAAAAGAGGTAGAACGTCCACAATGATGCACTTGGCCAAAAAGGGCGTATGCGTTTTTTCCTGAATATATTCAGGAAAAAACGCATACGCCCTTTTTGCCCAACCAAGCAAACTTGCAAAGGAAATCTGCACTACAATGAAGTCTCACTTCACCCTGGTCAAAAGGGCCATCTGAAAAAAGTGTAAAATCCAGAAAGGCAGGAGAGGCCATGGAGAACTGGGAGCCTTGTTATGCTGATGGGCGGGATGTAAATTGCCAACAGACACTCTGGAGAAGTGTATGGTGTTTCCTGAAACATCTAAAAAACAAAGCAACAGAGCCTAGGGCACTTCCACTTATGGTCCTATAGCTTAGGGAAATTAAAATCAAAAAGACACAGCCACCCCGAAGTTTGGAACGGCTCTGTTTACAAGAACCTCGTTTACAGTACAAGTTCAACATCGCAGAAAGTGAAAAATGGATAAAGAAGTTGTGGTATTTACTTACAAAGCAATATCACTCAGCAATGAAATCTATGTCATCAGGCCCTTAGCAGCACAATGAGTGGATTCAGGTATGATGATTCTAACTGAAATAAGTCACACAGAAAAAGAAACATCATAAGATATCAGTAATACATGGAATGTAAACTTGGCTACACAGGAACAGAATTACAGAACAGAACAGGGTCTCAAATTTAGAAAACCAACTTATGCTTGCTTAAGGGTAAAGGTGAGTTGGGGTGCTGCATAAAATCAGAGATTGAAATGAGCACAGACAAAGTTCCTTAAGCCAAATATGGAATAGACAAGAGCTACTCCTGGCTCAACGAAATGGACTCAACACCGCATATTAAACGCCTAAGAATGTACCTGACTAGTAAGTATCTTAAAACATATGGATTGCTATGTCTCCGAAAGAGAATCAAGCATGTGTACAGGGGCATAAACGCAGCAGTGATAGGATTGGAGAGGTTCGGTGAGCAAATGAAGACCCTTTGAAGTCATATTGCATGGTACCCATTCAACAGGTTTCAACTACCCACGTTTAAGGTATTCTTCCTTCAGCTAAAACATGCATGTGGAACCCAGAGTATGATCAACCGTGTGAACGGGAGACCTGTTCAAATATGTCTCAGTTTTCGTACCCTGGTACTCGGGTGCAACATTCCAGACGCTTTACTAACACTTTCCCGACTTGGAGAGTCAGTCCCTTTAACCTCCTGTTTGGCCAGGTTTGCAATTTCTGCGGAAGATGAACAGGAATAGCGAGAACCAATGAGAGACTAGCTGGAGGTGTCTGGACGGGCAAATTTAACTCTCATTTCCCACCAGGAAGAGGAAATAACCAAAGGCTCAGCGTGCCGTGCGGGAACCAGATTAGGACCTGAAGCCATCCTGCGGTGTTGCGGCCAGCTCAAAAGAAAGCGAGTTGAAGAAAGGAGCTCAGGGGCACTGTAATTCACAAAACTGCAGAGTTATAAATGACAGCTATCGTCCAAAAATATACTGAAGTAAGGCTGCCAAGAGGACTTGAAAGTGGGGCAGAATTGCAGGAAACCGATTTCAGGAGGTAGACTGGAATTGCATTGAAAGCATAGGAAAAGAGGCAGAACGTCCACAATGATGCACTTGGCCAAAAAGGGCGTATGCGTTTTTTCCTGAATATATTCAGGAAAAAACGCATACGCCCTTTTTGGCCAACCAAGCAAGCTTGCAAAGGAAATCTGCACTACAATGAAGTCTCACTTCCCCCCGGTCAAAAGGGCCATCTGTAAAAATTGTAAAATCCAGAAAGGCAGGACAGGCCATGGAGAACTGGGAGCCTTGTTATGCTGATGGGCGGGATGTAAATTGCCAACAGCCACTGGGGAGAAGTGTATGGTGTTTCCTGAAACATCTAAAAAACAAAGCAACAGAGCCTAGGGCACTTCCACTTATGGTCCTATAGCTTAGGGAAATTAAAATCAAAAACACACAGCCACCCCAAAGTTTGGGACGCCTCTGTTTACAAGAACCTCGTTTACCGTACATGTTCAATATCACAGAAAGTGAAAAATGGATAAAGAACTTGTGGTACTTACGTACAATGCAGTATCACTTAGCAATGAAATCTATGTCATCAGGCCCTTAGCAGCATAATGAGTGGATTCAGGTACGATGATTCTAACTGAAATAAGTCACACAGAAAAAGAAACATCATAAGATATCACTAATACATGGAATGTAAACTTGGCTACACAGGAACTGAATTACAGAACAGAACAGGGTCTCAAATTTAGAAAACCAACTTATGCTTGCTTAAGGGGAAAGGTGAGTTGGAGTGCTGCATAAAACCAGAGATTGAAATGAGCACAGATAAAGTTCCTTAAGCCAAATATGGAATAGACAAGAGCTACTCCTTGCTCAACGAAATGGACTCAACACCGCATATTAAACGCCTAAGAATGTACCTGACTAGTAAGTATCTTAAAACCTATGGATTGCTATGTCTCCGAAAGAGAATCAAGTATGTGTACAGGGGCATAAACGCAGCAGTGATAGGATTGGAGAGGTTCGGTGAGCAAATGAAGACCCTTTGAATTCATATTGCATGGTACCCATTCCACGGATTTCAACTACCCAGGTTTAAGGTATTCTTCCTTCAGCTAAAACATGCATGTGGAACCTAGAGTATGATCAACCATGTGATCGGGAGACGTGTTCAAATATGTCTCAGTTTTCATACCCTGGTACTCGGGTGCAACATTCCAGACCCTTTAAAACACTCTCCCAAATTGGAGAGTCAGTGCCTTTAACCTCCTGTTTGGCCCAGTTTGCAATTTCTGCGGAAGATGAACAGGAATAGCGAGAACCAATGAGAGACTAGCTGGAGGTGTCTGGACGGGCAAATTTAACTCTCATTTCCCACCAGGAAGAGGAATTAACCAAAGGCTCAGCGTGCCGTGCCGGAACCAGATTAGGGCCTGAAGCCATCCTGCGGTGTTGCGGCCAGCTCAAAAGAAAGCGAGTTGAAGAAAGGAGCTCAGGGGCACTGTAATTCACAAACCTGCAGAGTTATAAATGACAGCTATCGTCCAAAGATATACTGAAGTAAGGCTGCCAAGAGGACTTGAAAGTGGGGCAGAATTGCAGGAAACCCATTTCAGGAGGTAGACAGGAATTGCATTGAAAGCATAGGAAAAGAGGCAGAACGTCCACAATGATGCACTTGGCCAAAAAGGGCGTATGCGTTTTTTCCTGAATATATTCAGGAAAAAACGCATACGCCCTTTTTGGCCAACCAAGCAAACTTGCAAAGGAAATCTGCACTACAATGAAGTCTCACTTCCCCCTGGTCAAAAGGGCCATCTGAAAAAAGTGTAAAATCCAGAAAGGCAGGAGAGGCCGTGGAGAACTGGGAGCCTTGTTATGCTGATGGGCGGGATGTAAATTGCCAACAGACACTCTGGAGAAGTGTATGGTGTTTCCTGAAACATCTAAAAAACAAAGCAACAGAGCCTAGGGCACTTCCACTTATGGTCCTATAGCTTAGGGAAATTAAAATCAAAAAGACACAGCCACCCCGAAGTTTGGAACGGCTCTGTTTACAAGAACCTCGTTTACAGTACAAGTTCAACATCGCAGAAAGTGAAAAATGGATAAAGAAGTTGTGGTATTTACTTACAAAGCAATATCACTCAGCAATGAAATCTATGTCATCAGGCCCTTAGCAGCACAATGAGTGGATTCAGGTATGATGATTCTAACTGAAATAAGTCACACAGAAAAAGAAACATCATAAGATATCAGTAATACATGGAATGTAAACTTGGCTACACAGGAACTGAATTACAGAACAGAACAGGGTCTCAAATTTAGAAAACCAACTTATGCTTGCTTAAGGGGAAAGGTGAGTTGGGGTGCTGCATAAAATCAGAGATTGAAATGAGCACAGATAAAGTTCCTTAAGCCAAATATGGAATAGAGAAGAGCTACTCCTTGCTCAACGAAATGGACTCAACACCGCATATTAAACGCCTAAGAATGTACCTGACTAGTAAGTATCTTAAAACCTATGGATTGCTATGTCTCCGAAAGAGAATCAAGCATGTGTACAGGGGCATAAACGCAGCAGTGATTTGATTGGAGAGGTTCGGTGAGCAAATGAAGACCCTTTGAAGTCATATTGCATGGTACCCATTCCACGGGTTTCAACTACCCAGGTTTAAGGTATTCTTCCTTCAGCTAAAACATGCATGTGGAACTCAGAGTATGATGAACCATGTGAACGGGAGACGAATTCAAATATGTCTCAGTTTTCCTCCCCTGGTACTCGGGTGCAACATTCCAGACGCTTTACTAACACTCTCCCCACTTGGAGAGTCAGTCCCTTTAACCTCCTGTTTGGCCCAGTTTGCAATTTCTGCGGAAGATGAACAGGAATAGCAAGAACAAATGAGAGACTAGCCAGAGGTGTCTGGACGCGCAAATTTAACTCTCATTTCCCACCAGGAAGAGGAATTAACCAAAGGCTCAGCGTGCCGTGCCGGAACCAGATTAGGGCCTGAAGCCATCCTGCAGTGTTGCGGCCAGCTCACAAGAAAGCGAGTTGAAGAAAGGAGCTCAGGGGCACTGTAATTCACAATCCTGCAGAGTTATAAATGACAGCTATCGTCCAAAAATATACTGAAGTAAGGCTGCCAAGAGGACTTGAAAGCGGGGCAGAATTGCAGGAAACCGATTTCAGGAGGTAGACTGGAATTGCATTGAAAGCATAGGAAAACAGGCAGAACGTCCACAATGATGCACTTGGCCAAAAAGGGCGTATGCGTTTTTTCCTGAATATATTCAGGAAAAAACGCATACGCCCTTTTTGGCCAACCAAGCAAGCTTGCAAAGGAAATCTGCACTACAATGAAGTCTCACTTCCCCCTGGTCAAAAGGGCCATCTGAAAAAAGTGTAAAATCCAGAAAGGCAGGAGAGGCCGTGGAGAACTGGGAGCCTTGTTATGCTGATGGGCGGGATGTAAATTGCCAACAGACACTCTGGAGAAGTGTATGGTGTTTCCTGAAACATCTAAAAAACAAAGCAACAGAGCCTAGGGCACTTCCACTTATGGTCCTATAGCTTAGGGAAATTAAAATCAAAAAGACACAGCCACCCCGAAGTTTGGAACGGCTCTGTTTACAAGAACCTCGTTTACAGTACAAGTTCAACATCGCAGAAAGTGAAAAATGGATAAAGAAGTTGTGGTATTTACTTACAAAGCAATATCACTCAGCAATGAAATCTATGTCATCAGGCCCTTAGCAGCACAATGAGTGGATTCAGGTATGATGATTCTAACTGAAATAAGTCACACAGAAAAAGAAACATCATAAGATATCAGTAATACATGGAATGTAAACTTGGCTACACAGGAACTGAATTACAGAACAGAACAGGGTCTCAAATTTAGAAAACCAACTTATGCTTGCTTAAGGGGAAAGGTGAGTTGGGGTGCTGCATAAAATCAGAGATTGAAATGAGCACAGATAAAGTTCCTTAAGCCAAATATGGAATAGAGAAGAGCTACTCCTTGCTCAACGAAATGGACTCAACACCGCATATTAAACGCCTAAGAATGTACCTGACTAGTAAGTATCTTAAAACCTATGGATTGCTATGTCTCCGAAAGAGAATCAAGCATGTGTACAGGGGCATAAACGCAGCAGTGATTTGATTGGAGAGGTTCGGTGAGCAAATGAAGACCCTTTGAAGTCATATTGCATGGTACCCATTCCACGGGTTTCAACTACCCAGGTTTAAGGTATTCTTCCTTCAGCTAAAACATGCATGTGGAACTCAGAGTATGATGAACCGTGTGAACGGGAGACGAATTCAAATATGTCTCAGTTTTCCTCCCCTGGTACTCGGGTGCAACATTCCAGACGCTTTACTAACACTCTCCCCACTTGGAGAGTCAGTCCCTTTAACCTCCTGTTTGGCCCAGTTTGCAATTTCTGCGGAAGATGAACAGGAATAGCAAGAACAAATGAGAGACTAGCCAGAGGTGTCTGGACGCGCAAATTTAACTCTCATTTCCCACCAGGAAGAGGAATTAACCAAAGGCTCAGCGTGCCGTGCCGGAACCAGATTAGGGCCTGAAGCCATCCTGCAGTGTTGCGGCCAGCTCACAAGAAAGCGAGTTGAAGAAAGGAGCTCAGGGGCACTGTAATTCACAATCCTGCAGAGTTATAAATGACAGCTATCGTCCAAAAATATACTGAAGTAAGGCTGCCAAGAGGACTTGAAAGCGGGGCAGAATTGCAGGAAACCGATTTCAGGAGGTAGACTGGAATTGCATTGAAAGCATAGGAAAACAGGCAGAACGTCCACAATGATGCACTTGGCCAAAAAGGGCGTATGCGTTTTTTCCTGAATATATTCAGGAAAAAACGCATACGCCCTTTTTGGCCAACCAAGCAAGCTTGCAAAGGAAATCTGCACTACAATGAAGTCTCACTTCCCCCCGGTCAAAAGGGCCATCTGAAAAAAGTGTAAAATCCAGAAAGGCAGGACAGGCCATGGAGAACTGGGAGCCTTGTTATGCTGATGGGCGGGATGTAAATTGCCAACAGACACTCGGGAGAAGTGTATGGTGTTTCCTGAAACATCTAAAAAACAAAGCAACAGAGCCTAGGGCACTTCCACTTATGGTCCTATAGCTTAGGGAAATTAAAATCAAAAAGACACAGCCACCCCAAAGTTTGGGACGCCTCTGTTTACAAGAACCTCATTTACCGTACGAGTTCAATATCACAGAAAGTGAAAAATGGATAAAGAACTTGTGGTACTTACGTACAATGCAGTATCACTCAGCAATGAAATCTATGTCATCAGGCCCGTAGCAGCATAATGAGTGGATTCAGGTACGATGATTCTAACTGAAATAAGTCACACAGAAAAAGAAACATCATAAGATATCACTAATACACGGAATGTAAACTTGGCTACACAGGAACTGAATTCCAAAACAGAACAGGGTCTCAAATTTAGAAAACCAACTTATGCTTGCTTAAGGGGAAAGGTGAGTTGGGGTGCTGCATAAAATCAGAGATTGAAATGAGCACAGATAAAGTTCCTTAAGCCAAATATGGAATAGACAAGAGCTACTCCTTGCTCAACGAAATGGACTCAACACCCCATATTAAACGCCTAAGAATGTACCTGACTAGTAAGTATCTTAAAACCTATGGATTGCTATGTCTCTGAAAGAGAATCAAGCATGTGTACAGGGGCATAAACGCAGCAGTGATTTGATTGGAGAGGTTCGGTGAGCAAATGAAGACCCTTTGAACTCATATTGCATGGTATCCATTCCACAGGTTTCAACTACCCAGGTTTAAGGTATTCTACCTTCAGCTAAAACATGCATGTGGAACCCAGAGTATGATCAACCGTATGAACGGGAGACGTGTTCAAATATGTCTCAGTTTTCCTCCCCTGGTACTCGGGTGCAACATTCCAGACGCTTTACTAACACTCTCCCCACTTGGAGAGTCAGTCCCTTTAACCTCCTGTTTGGCCCAGTTTGCAATTTCTGCAGAAGGTGAACAGGAATAGCGAGAACCAATGAGAGACTAGCTGGAGGTGTCTGGACGGGCAAATTTAACTCTCATTTCCCACCAGGAAGAGGAATTAACCAAAGGCTCAGCGTGCCGTGCCGGAACCAGATTAGGGCCTGAAGCCATCCTGCGGTGTTGCGGCCAGCTCACAAGAAAGCGAGTTGAAGAAAGGAGCTCAGGGGCACTGTAATTCACAAACCTGCAGAGTTATAAATGACAGCTATTGTCCAAAAATATACTGAAGTAAGGCTGCCAAGAGGACTTGAAAGCGGGACAGAATTGCAGGAAACTGATTTCAGGAGGTAGACTGGAATTGCATTGAAAGCATAGGAAAAGAGGCAGAACGTCCACAATGATGCACTTGGCCAAAAAGGGCGTATGCGTTTTTTCCTGAATATATTCAGGAAAAAACGCATACGACCTTCTTGGCCAACCAAGCAAGCTTGCAAAGGAAATCTGCACTACAATGAAGTCTCACTTCCCCCCAGTCAAAAGGGCCATCTGAAAAAAGTGTAAAATCCAGCAAGGCAGGACAGGCCATGGAGAACTGGGAGCCTTGTTATGCTGATGGGCGGGATGTAAATTGCCAACAGACACTCGGGAGAAGTGTATGGTGTTTCCTGAAACATCTAAAAAACAAAGCAACAGAGCCTAGGGCACTTCCACTTATGGTCCTATAGCTTAGGGAAATTAAAATCAAAAAGACACAGCCACCCCAAAGTTTGGGACGCCTCTGTTTACAAGAACCTCATTTACCGTACGAGTTCAATATCACAGAAAGTGAAAAATGGATAAAGAACTTGTGGTACTTACGTACAATGCAGTATCACTCAGCAATGAAATCTATGTCATCAGGCCCGTAGCAGCATAATGAGTGGATTCAGGTACGATGATTCTAACTGAAATAAGTCACACAGAAAAAGAAACATCATAAGATATCACTAATACAGGGAATGTAAACTGGGCTACACAAGAACTGAATTACAGAACAGAACAGGGTCTCAAATTTAGAAAACCAACTTATGCTTGCTTAAGGGGAAAGGTGAGTTGGGGTGCTGCATAAAATCAGAGATTGAAATGAGCACAGATAAATTTCCTTAAGCCAAATATGGAATAGACAAGAGCTACTCCTTGCTCAACGAATGGACTCAACACCCCATATTAAACGCCTAAGTATGTACCTGACTAGTAAGTATCTTAAAACCTATGGATTGCTATGTCTCCAAAAGAGAATCAAGCGTGTGTACAGGGGCATAAACGCAGCAGTGATAGGATTGGAGAGGTTCGGTGAGCAAATAAAGACCCTTTGAAGTCATATTGCATGGTACCCATTCCACGGGTTTCAACTACCCAGTTTTAAGGTATTCTTCCTTCAGCTAAAACATGCATGTGGAACCTAGAGTATGATCAACCATGTGATCGGGAGACGTGTTCAAATATGTCTCAGTTTTCCTCCCCTGGTACTCGGGTGCAACATTCCAGACGCTTTACTAACACTTTCCCGACTTGGAGAGTCAGTCCCTTTAACCTCCTGTTTGGCCAGGTTTGCAATTTCTGCGGAAGATGAACAGGAATAGCGAGAACCAATGAGAGACTAGCTGGAGGTGTCTGGACGGGCAAATTTAACTCTCATTTCCCACCAGGAAGAGGAATTAACCAAAGGCTCAGCGTGCCGTGCCGGAACCAGATTAGGGCCTGAAGCCATCCTGCGGTGTTGCGGCCAGGTCACAAGAAAGCGAGTTGAAGAAAGGAGCTCAGGGGCACTGTAATTCACAAACCTGCAGAGTTATAAATGACAGCTATCGTCCAAAAATATACTGAAGTAAGTCTGCCAAGAGGACTTGAAAGCGGGGTAGAATTGCAGGAAACCGATTTCAGGAGGTAGACTGGAATTGCATTCAAAGCATAGGAAAAGAGGCAGAACGTCCACAATGATGCACTTGGCCAAAAAGGGCGTATGCGTTTTTTCCTGAATATATTCAGGAAAAAACGCATACGCCGTTTTTGGCCAACCAAGCAAGCTTGCAAAGGATATCTGCACTACAATGAAGTCTCACTTCCCCCCGGTCAAAAGGGCCATCTGAAAAAAGTGTAAAATCCAGAAAGGCAGGACAGGCCATGGAGAACTGGGAGCCTTGTTATGCTGATGGGCGGGATGTAAATTGCCAACAGACACTCGGGAGAAGTGTATGGTGTTTCCTGAAACATCCAGAAAACAAAGCAACAGAGCCTAGGGCACTTCCACTTATGGTCCTATAGCTTAGGGAAATTAAAATCAAAAAGACACAGCCACCCCAAAGTTTGGGACGCCTCTGTTTACAAGAACCTCGTTTACCGTACAAGTTCAATATCACAGAAAGTAAAAAATGTATAAAGAACTTGTGGTACTTACGTACAATGCAGTATCACTCAGCAATGAAATCTATGTCATCAGGCCCGTAGCAGCATAATGAGTGGATTCAGGTACGATGATTCTAACTGAAATAAGTCACACAGAAAAAGAAACATCATAAGATATCACTAATACACGGAATGTAAACTGGGCTACACAAGAACTGAATTACAGAACAGAACAGGGTCTCAAATTTAGAAAACCAACTTATGCTTGCTTAAGGGGAAAGGTGAGTTGGGGTGCTGCATAAAACCAGAGATTGCAATGAGCACAGATAAAGTTCCTTAAGCCAAATATGGAATAGACAAGAGCTACTCCTTGCTCAACGAAATGGACTCAACACCCCATATTAAACACCTAAGAATGTACCTGACTAGTAAGTATCTTAAAACCTATGGATTGCTATGTCTCCAAAAGAGAATCAAGCATGTGTACAGGGGCATAAACGCAGCAGTGATAGGATTGGAGAGGTTCGGTGAGCAAATGAAGACCCTTTGAAGTCATATTGCATGGTACCCATTCTATGGGTTTCAACTACCCAGGTTTAAGGTATTCTTCCTTCAGCTAAAACATGCATGTGGAACCCAGAGTATATCAACCATGTGAACGGGAGACGTGTTCAAATATGTCTCAGTTTTCCTCCCCTGGTACTCGGGTGCAACATTCCAGACGCTTTACTAACACTCTCCCCACTTGGAGAGTCAGCGCCTTTAACCTCCTGTTTGGCCCAGTTTGCCATTTCTGCGGAAGATGAACAGGAATAGCGAGAACCAATGAGAGACTAGCTGAAGGTATCTGGACGGGCAAATTTAACTCTCATTTCCCACCAGGAAGAGGAACTAACCAAAGGCTCAGCGTGCCGTGCCGGAACCAGATTAGGGCCTGAAGCCATCCTGCGGTGTTGTGGCCAGCTCAAAAGAAAGCGAGTTGAAGAAAGGAGCTCAGGGGCACTGTAATTCACAAACCTGCATAGTTATAAATGACAGCTATCGTCCAAAAATATACTGAAGTAAGGCTGCCAAGAGGACTTGGAAGCGGGGCAGAATTGCAGGAAACCGATTTCAGGAGGTAGACTGGAATTGCATTGAAAGCATAGGAAAAGAGGCAGAACGTCCACAATGACGCACTTGGCCAAAAAGAGCGTATGCGATTTTTCCTGAATATATTCAGGAAAAACCGCATACGCCCTTTTTGGCCAACCAAGCAAACTTGCAAAGGAAATCTGCACTACAATGAAGTCTCACTTCCCCCTGGTCAAAAGGGCCATCTGAAAAAAGTGTAAAATCCAGAAAGGCAGGAGAGGCCGTGGAGAACTGGGAGCCTTGTTATGCTGATGGGCGGGATGTAAATTGCCAACAGACACTCTGGAGAAGTGTATGGTGTTTCCTGAAACATCTAAAAAACAAAGCAACAGAGCCTAGGGCACTTCCACTTATGGTCCTATAGCTTAGGGAAATTAAAATCAAAAAGACACAGCCACCCCGAAGTTTGGAACGGCTCTGTTTACAAGAACCTCGTTTACAGTACAAGTTCAACATCGCAGAAAGTGAAAAATGGATAAAGAAGTTGTGGTATTTACTTACAAAGCAATATCACTCAGCAATGAAATCTATGTCATCAGGCCCTTAGCAGCACAATGAGTGGATTCAGGTATGATGATTCTAACTGAAATAAGTCACACAGAAAAAGAAACATCATAAGATATCAGTAATACATGGAATGTAAACTTGGCTACACAGGAACTGAATTACAGAACAGAACAGGGTCTCAAATTTAGAAAACCAACTTATGCTTGCTTAAGGGGAAAGGTGAGTTGGGGTGCTGCATAAAATCAGAGATTGAAATGAGCACAGATAAAGTTCCTTAAGCCAAATATGGAATAGAGAAGAGCTACTCCTTGCTCAACGAAATGGACTCAACACCGCATATTAAACGCCTAAGAATGTACCTGACTAGTAAGTATCTTAAAACCTATGGATTGCTATGTCTCCGAAAGAGAATCAAGCATGTGTACAGGGGCATAAACGCAGCAGTGATTTGATTGGAGAGGTTCGGTGAGCAAATGAAGACCCTTTGAAGTCATATTGCATGGTACCCATTCCACGGGTTTCAACTACCCAGGTTTAAGGTATTCTTCCTTCAGCTAAAACATGCATGTGGAACTCAGAGTATGATGAACCGTGTGAACGGGAGACGAATTCAAATATGTCTCAGTTTTCCTCCCCTGGTACTCGGGTGCAACATTCCAGACGCTTTACTAACACTCTCCCCACTTGGAGAGTCAGTCCCTTTAACCTCCTGTTTGGCCCAGTTTGCAATTTCTGCGGAAGATGAACAGGAATAGCAAGAACCAATGAGAGACTAGCCAGAGGTGTCTGGACGGGCAAATTTAACTCTCATTTCCCACCAGGAAGAGGAATTAACCAAAGGCTCAGCGTGCCGTGCCGGAACCAGATTAGGGCCTGAAGCCATCCTGCGGTGTTGCGGCCAGCTCACAAGAAAGCGAGTTGAAGAAAGGAGCTCAGGGGCACTGTAATTCACAAACCTGCAGAGTTATAAATGACAGCTATTGTCCAAAAATATACTGAAGTAAGGCTGCCAAGAGGACTTGAAAGCGGGACAGAATTGCAGGAAACTGATTTCAGGAGGTAGACTGGAATTGCATTGAAAGCATAGGAAAAGAGGCAGAACGTCCACAATGATGCACTTGGCCAAAAAGGGCGTATGCGTTTTTTCCTGAATATATTCAGGAAAAAACGCATACGCCCTTCTTGGCCAACCAAGCAAGCTTGCAAAGGAAATCTGCACTACAATGAAGTCTCACTTCCCCCCAGTCAAAAGGGCCATCTGAAAAAAGTGTAAAATCCAGCAAGGCAGGACAGGCCATGGAGAACTGGGAGCCTTGTTATGCTGATGGGCGGGATGTAAATTGCCAACAGACACTCGGGAGAAGTGTATGGTGTTTCCTGAAACATCTAAAAAACAAAGCAACAGAGCCTAGGGCACTTCCACTTATGGTCCTATAGCTTAGGGAAATTAAAATCAAAAAGACACAGCCACCCCAAAGTTTGGGACGCCTCTGTTTACAAGAACCTCATTTACCGTACGAGTTCAATATCACAGAAAGTGAAAAATGGATAAAGAACTTGTGGTACTTACGTACAATGCAGTATCACTCAGCAATGAAATCTATGTCATCAGGCCCGTAGCAGCATAATGAGTGGATTCAGGTACGATGATTCTAACTGAAATAAGTCACACAGAAAAAGAAACATCATAAGATATCACTAATACAGGGAATGTAAACTGGGCTACACAAGAACTGAATTACAGAACAGAACAGGGTCTCAAATTTAGAAAACCAACTTATGCTTGCTTAAGGGGAAAGGTGAGTTGGGGTGCTGCATAAAATCAGAGATTGAAATGAGCACAGATAAATTTCCTTAAGCCAAATATGGAATAGACAAGAGCTACTCCTTGCTCAACGAATGGACTCAACACCCCATATTAAACGCCTAAGTATGTACCTGACTAGTAAGTATCTTAAAACCTATGGATTGCTATGTCTCCAAAAGAGAATCAAGCGTGTGTACAGGGGCATAAACGCAGCAGTGATAGGATTGGAGAGGTTCGGTGAGCAAATAAAGACCCTTTGAAGTCATATTGCATGGTACCCATTCCACGGGTTTCAACTACCCAGTTTTAAGGTATTCTTCCTTCAGCTAAAACATGCATGTGGAACCTAGAGTATGATCAACCATGTGATCGGGAGACGTGTTCAAATATGTCTCAGTTTTCCTCCCCTGGTACTCGGGTGCAACATTCCAGACGCTTTACTAACACTTTCCCGACTTGGATAGTCAGTCCCTTTAACCTCCTGTTTGGCCAGGTTTGCAATTTCTGCGGAAGATGAACAGGAATAGCGAGAACCAATGAGAGACTAGCTGGAGGTGTCTGGACGGGCAAATTTAACTCTCATTTCCCACCAGGAAGAGGAATTAACCAAAGGCTCAGCGTGCCGTGCCGGAACCAGATTAGGGCCTGAAGCCATCCTGCGGTGTTGCGGCCAGGTCACAAGAAAGCGAGTTGAAGAAAGGAGCTCAGGGGCACTGTAATTCACAAACCTGCAGAGTTATAAATGACAGCTATCGTCCAAAAATATACTGAAGTAAGTCTGCCAAGAGGACTTGAAAGCGGGGTAGAATTGCAGGAAACCGATTTCAGGAGGTAGACTGGAATTGCATTCAAAGCATAGGAAAAGAGGCAGAACGTCCACAATGATGCACTTGGCCAAAAAGGGCGTATGCGTTTTTTCCTGAATATATTCAGGAAAAAACGCATACGCCGTTTTTGGCCAACCAAGCAAGCTTGCAAAGGATATCTGCACTACAATGAAGTCTCACTTCCCCCCGGTCAAAAGGGCCATCTGAAAAAAGTGTAAAATCCAGAAAGGCAGGACAGGCCATGGAGAACTGGGAGCCTTGTTATGCTGATGGGCGGGATGTAAATTGCCAACAGACACTCGGGAGAAGTGTATGGTGTTTCCTGAAACATCCAGAAAACAAAGCAACAGAGCCTAGGGCACTTCCACTTATGGTCCTATAGCTTAGGGAAATTAAAATCAAAAAGACACAGCCACCCCAAAGTTTGGGACGCCTCTGTTTACAAGAACCTCGTTTACCGTACAAGTTCAATATCACAGAAAGTAAAAAATGTATAAAGAACTTGTGGTACTTACGTACAATGCAGTATCACTCAGCAATGAAATCTATGTCATCAGGCCCGTAGCAGCATAATGAGTGGATTCAGGTACGATGATTCTAACTGAAATAAGTCACACAGAAAAAGAAACATCATAAGATATCACTAATACACGGAATGTAAACTGGGCTACACAAGAACTGAATTACAGAACAGAACAGGGTCTCAAATTTAGAAAACCAACTTATGCTTGCTTAAGGGGAAAGGTGAGTTGGGGTGCTGCATAAAACCAGAGATTGCAATGAGCACAGATAAAGTTCCTTAAGCCAAATATGGAATAGACAAGAGCTACTCCTTGCTCAACGAAATGGACTCAACACCCCATATTAAACGCCTAAGAATGTACCTGACTAGTAAGTATCTTAAAACCTATGGATTGCTATGTCTCCAAAAGAGAATCAAGCATGTGTACAGGGGCATAAACGCAGCAGTGATAGGATTGGAGAGGTTCGGTGAGCAAATGAAGACCCTTTGAAGTCATATTGCATGGTACCCATTCTATGGGTTTCAACTACCCAGGTTTAAGGTATTCTTCCTTCAGCTAAAACATGCATGTGGAACCCAGAGTATATCAACCATGTGAACGGGAGACGTGTTCAAATATGTCTCAGTTTTCCTCCCCTGGTACTCGGGTGCAACATTCCAGACGCTTTACTAACACTCTCCCCACTTGGAGAGTCAGCGCCTTTAACCTCCTGTTTGGCCCAGTTTGCCATTTCTGCGGAAGATGAACAGGAATAGCGAGAACCAATGAGAGACTAGCTGGAGGTATCTGGACGGGCAAATTTAACTCTCATTTCCCACCAGGAAGAGGAACTAACCAAAGGCTCAGCGTGCCGTGCCGGAACCAGATTAGGGCCTGAAGCCATCCTGCGGTGTTGTGGCCAGCTCAAAAGAAAGCGAGTTGAAGAAAGGAGCTCAGGGGCACTGTAATTCACAAACCTGCATAGTTATAAATGACAGCTATCGTCCAAAAATATACTGAAGTAAGGCTGCCAAGAGGACTTGGAAGCGGGGCAGAATTGCAGGAAACCGATTTCAGGAGGTAGACTGGAATTGCATTGAAAGCATAGGAAAAGAGGCAGAACGTCCACAATGATGCACTTGGCCAAAAAGAGCGTATGCGATTTTTCCTGAATATATTCAGGAAAAACCGCATACGCCCTTTTTGGCCAACCAAGCAAGCTTGCAAAGGAAATCTGCACTACAATGAAGTGTCACTTCCCCCCAGTCAAAAGGGCCATCTGAAAAAGTGTAAAATCCAGAAAGGCAGGACAGGCCATGGAGAACTGGAAGCCTTGTTATGCTGATGGGCGGGATGTAAATTGCCAACAGACACTCGGGAGAAGTGTATGGTGTTTCCTGAAACATCTAAAAAACAAACCAACAGAGCCTAGGGCACTTCCACTTATGGTCCTATAGCTTAGGGAAATTAAAATCAAAAAGACACAGCCACCCCAAAGTTTGGGACGCCTCTGTTTACAAGAACCTCGTTTACCGTACAAGTTCAATATCACAGAAAGTGAAAAATGGATAAAGAACTTGTGGTACTTACGTACAATGCAGTATCACTCAGCAATGAAATCTATGTCATCAGGCCTGTAGCAGCATAATGAGTGGATTCAGGTACGATGTTTCTAACTGAAATAAGTCACACAGAAAAAGAAACATCATAAGATATCACTAATACACGGAATGTAAACTGGGCTACACAGGAACTGAATCACAGAACAGAACAGGGTCTCAAATTTAGAAACCATCTTATGCTTGCTTAAGGGGAAAGGTGAGTTGGGGTGCTGCATAAAACCAGAGATTGCAATGAGCACAGATAAAGTTCCTTAAGTCAAATATGGAATAGACAAGAGCTACTCCTTGCTCAACGAAATGGACTCAACACCCCATATTAAACGCCTAAGAATGTACCTGACTAGTAAGTATCTTAAAACCTATGGATTGCTATGTCTCCAAAAGAGAATCAAGCGTGTGTACAGGGGCATAAACGCAGCAGTGATAGGATTGGAGAGGTTCGGTGAGCAAATGAAGACCTTTTGAAGTCATATTGCATGGTACCCATTCCACGGGTTTCAACTACCAAGGTTTAAGGTATTCTTCCTTCAGCTAAAACATGCATGTGGAACCCAGAGTATGATCAACCGTATGAACGGGAGACGTGTTCAAATATGTCTCAGTTTCCCTCCCCTGGTACTCGGGTGCAACATTCCAGACGCTTTACTAACACTCTCCCGACTTGGAGAGTCAGTCCCTTTAACCTCCTGTTTGGCCCAGTTTGCAATTTCTGCGGAAGATGAACAGGAATAGCGAAAACCAATGAGAGACTAGCCGGAGGTGTCTGGACGGGCAAATTTAACTCTCATTTCCCACCAGGAAGAGGAATTAACCAAAGGCTCAGCGTGCCGTGCCGGAACCAGATTAGGGCCTGAAGCCATCCTGCGGTGTTGCGGCCAGCTCACAAGAAAGCGAGTTGAAGAAAGGAGCTCAGGGGCACTGTAATTCACAAACCTGCAGAGTTATAAATGACAGCTATCGTCCAAAAATATACTGAAGTAAGGCTGCCAAGAGGACTTGAAAGCGGGGTAGAATTGCAGGAAACCGATTTCAGGAGGTAGACTGGAATTGCATTGAAAGCATAGGAAAAGAGGCAGAACGTCCACAATGATGCACTTGGCCAAAAAGGGCGTATGCGTTTTTTCCTGAATATATTCAGGAAAAAACGCATACGCCCTTTTTGACCAACCAAGCAAGATTGCAAAGGAAATCTGCACTACAATGAAGTCTCACTTCCCCCCGGTCAAAAGGGCCATCTGAAAAAAGTGCAAAATCCAGAAAGGCAGGACAGGCCATGGAGAACTGGGAGCCTTGTTATGCTGATGGGCGGTTTGTAAATTGCCAACAGACACTCGGGAGAAGTGTATGGTGTTTCCTGAAACATCCAGAAAACAAAGCAACAGAGCCTAGGGCACTTCCACTTATGGTCCTATAGCTTAGGGAAATTAAAATCAAAAAGACACAGCCACCCCAAAATTTGGGACGCCTCTGTTTACAAGAACCTCGTTTACCGTACAAGTTCAATATCACAGAAAGTGAAAAATGGATAAAGAACTTGTGGTACTTACGTACAATGCAGTATCACTCAGCAATGAAATCTATGTCATCAGGCCCTTAGCAGCATAATGAGTGGATTCAGGTACGATGTTTCTAACTGAAATAAGTCACACAGAAAAAGAAACATCATAAGATATCACTAATACACGGAATGTAAACTGGGCTACACAGGAACTGAATTACAGAACAGAACAGGGTCTCAAATTTAGAAAACCATCTTATGCTTGCTTAAGGGTAAAGGTGAGTTGGGGTGCTGCATAAAACCAGAGATTGAAATGAGCACAGATAAAGGTCCTTAAGCCAAATATGGAATAGACAAGAGCTACTCCTTGCTCAACGAAATGGACTCAACACCCCATATTAAACGCCTAAGAATGTACCTGACTAGTAAGTATCTTAAAACCTATGGATTGCTATGTCTCCAAAAGAGAATCAAGCGTGTGTACAGGGGCATAAACGCAGCAGTGATAGGACTGGAGAGGTTCGGTGAGCAAATGAAGACCCTTTGAAGTCATATTGCATGGTACCCATTCCACGGGTTTCAACTACCCAGTTTTAAGGTATTCTTCCTTCAGCTAAAACATGCATGTGGAACCTAGAGTATGATCAACCATGTGATCGGGAGACGTGTTCAAATATGTCTCAGTTTTCGTACCCTGGTACTCGGGTGCAACATTCCAGACGCTTTACTAACACTCTCCCGACTTGGAGAGTCAGTCCCTTTAACCTCCTGTTTGGCCCAGTTTGCAATTTCTGTGGAAGATGAACAGGAATAGCGAGAACCAATGAGAGACTAGCTGGAGGTGTCTGGACGGGCAAATTTAACTCTCATTTCCCACCAGGAAGAGGAATTAACCAAAGGCTCAGCATGCCGTGCCGGAACCAGATTAGGGCCTGAAGCCATCCTGCGGTGTTGCGGCCAGCTCACAAGAAAGCGAGTTGAAGAAAGGAGCTCAGGGGCACTGTAATTCACAAACCTGCAGAGTTATAAATGACAGCTATCGTCCAAAAATATACTGAAGTAAGGCTGCCAAGAGGACTTGAAAGCGGGGTAGAATTGCAGGAAACCGATTTCAGGAGGTAGACTGGAATTGCATTCAAAGCATAGGAAAAGAGGCAGAACGTCCACAATGATGCACTTGGCCAAAAAGGGCGTATGCGTTTTTTCCTGAATATATTCAGGAAAAAACGCATAAGCCCTTTTTGGCCAACCAAGCAAGCTTGCAAAGGAAATCTGCACTACAATGAAGTCTCACTTCCCCCCGGTCAAAAGGGCCATCTGAAAAAAGTGCAAAATCCAGAAAGGCAGGACAGGCCATGGAGAACTGGGAGCCTTGTTATGCTGATGGGCGGGATGTAAATTGCCAACAGACACTCGGGAGAAGTCTGTGGTGTTTCCTGAAACATCTAAAAAACAAAGCAACAGAGCCTAGGGCACTTCCACTTATGGTCCTATAGCTTAGGGAAATTAAAATCAAAAAGACACAGCCACCCCAAAGTTTGGGACGCCTCTGTTTACAAGAACCTCGTTTACCGTACAAGTTCAATATCACAGAAAGTGAAAAATGGATAAAGAACTTGTGGTACTTACGTACAATGCAGTATCACTCAGCAATGAAATCTATGTCATCAGGCCCGTAGCAGCATAATGAGTAGATTCAGGTACGATGTTTCTAACTGAAATAAGTCACACAGAAAAAGAAACATCATAAGATATCACTAATACACGGAATGTAAACTGGGCTACACAGGAACTGAATTCCAAAACATAACAGGGTCTCAAATTTAGAAAACCATCTTATGCTTGCTTAAGGGGAAAGGTGAGTTGGGGTGCTGCATAAAACCAGAGATTAAAATGAGCACAGATAATGTTCCTTAAGCCAAATATGGAATAGACAAGAGCTACTCCTTGCTCAACGAAATGGACTCAACACCCCATATTAAACGCCTAAGAATGTACCTGACTAGTAAGTATCTTAAAACCTATGGATTGCTATGTCTCCAAAAGAGAATCAAGCGTGTGTACAGGGGCATAAACGCAGCAGTGATAGGATTGGAGAGGTTCGGTGAGCAAATGAAGACCCTTTGAAGTCATATTGCATGGTACCCATTCCACGGGTTTCAACCACCCAGTTTTAAGGTATTCTTCCTTCAGCTAAAACATGCATGTGGAACCTAGAGTATGATCAACCGTGTGATCGGGAGACGTGTTCAAATATGTCTCAGTTTTCGTACCCTGGTACTCGGGTGCAACATTCCAGACGCTTTACTAACACTCTCCCGACTTGGAGAGTCAGTCCCTTTCACCTCCTGTTTGGCCCAGTTTGCAAATTCTGCGGAAGATGAACAGGAATAGGGAGAACCAATGAGAGACTAGCTGGAGGTGTCTGGACGGGCAAATTTAACTCTCATTTCCCACCAGGAAGAGGAATTAACCAAAGGCTCAGCGTGCCGTGCCGGAACCAGATTAGGGCCTGAAGCCATCCTGCGGTGTTGCGGCCAGGTCACAAGAAAGCGAGTTGAAGAAAGGAGCTCAGGGGCACTGTAATTCACAAACCTGCAGAGTTATAAATGACAGCTATCGTCCAAAAATATACTGAAGTAAGGCTGCCAAGAGGACTTGAAAGCGGGGCAAAATTGCAGGAAACCGATTTCAGGATGTAGACTGGAATTGCACTGAAAGCATAGGAAAAGAGGCAGAACGTCCACAATGATGCACTTGGCCAAAAAGGGCGTATGCGTTTTTTCCTGAATATATTCAGGAAAAAACGCATACGCCCTTTTTGGCCAACCAAGCAAGCTTGCAAAGGAAATCTGCACTACAATGAAGTCTCACTTCCCCCTGGTCAAAAGGGCCATCTGAAAAAAGTGTAAAATTCAGAAAGGCAGGACAGGCCATGGAGAACTGGGAGCCTTGTTATGCTGATGGGCGGGATGTAAATTGCCAACAGCCACTCGGGAGAAGTGTATGGTGTTTCCTGAAACATCTAAAAAACAAAGCAACAGAGCCTAGGGCACTTCCACTTATGGTCCTATAGCTTAGGGAAATTAAAATCAAAAAGACACAGCCACCCCAAAGTTTGGGACGCCTCTGTTTACAAGAACCTCGTTTACCGTACAAGTTCAATATCACAGAAAGTGAAAAATGGATAAAGAACTTGTGGTACTTACGTACAATGCAGTATCACTCAGCAATGAAATCTATGTCATCAGGCCCGTAGCAGCATGATGAGTGGATTCAGGTACGATGTTTCTAACTGAAATAAGTCACACAGAAAAAGAAACATCATAAGATATCACTAATACACGGAATGTAAACTGGGCTACACAGGAACTGAATTACAGAACAGAACAGGGTCTCAAATTTAGAAAACCATCTTATGCTTGCTTAAGGGGAAAGGTGAGTTGGGATGCTGCATAAAACCAGAGATTGAAATGAGCACAGATAAAGTTCCTTAAGCCAAATATGGAATAGACAAGAGCTACTCCTTGCTCAACGAAATGGACTCAACACCCCATATTAAACGCCTAAGAATGTACCTGACTAGTAAGTATCTTAAAACCTATGGATTGCTATGTCTCCAAAAGAGAATCAAGCGTGTGTACAGGGGCATAATCGCAGCAGTGATAGGATTGGAGAGGTTCGGTGAGCAAATGAAGACCCTTTGAAGTCATTTTGCATGGTACCCATTCCACGGGTTTCAACCACCCAGTTTTAAGGTATTCTTCCTTCAGCTAAAACATGCATGTGGAACCTACAGTATGATCAACCGTGTGATCGGGAGACGTGTTCAAATATGTCTCAGTTTTCGTACCTGGTACTCGGGTGCAACATTCCAGACGCTTTACTAACACTCTCCTGACTTGGAGAGTCAGTCCCTTTAACCTCCTGTTTGGCCCAATTTGCAATTTCTGCGGAAGATGAACAGGAATAGCGAGAACCAATGAGAGACTAGCTGGAGGTGTCTGGACGGGCAAATTTAACTCTCATTTCCCACCAGGAAGAGGAATTAACCAAAGGCTCAGCGTGCCGTGCCGGAACCAGATTAGGGCCTGAAGCCATCCTGCGGTGTTGCCGCCAGGTCACAAGAAAGCGAGTTGAAGAAAGGAGCTCAGGGGCACTCTAATTCACAAACCTGCAGAGTTATAAATGACAGCTATCGTCCAAAAATATACTGAAGTAAGGCTGCCAAGAGGACTTGAAAGCGGGGCAGAATTGCAGGAAACCGATTTCAGGAGGTAGACTGGAAGTGCATTGAAAGCATAGGAAAAGAGGCAGAACGTCCACAATGATGCACTTGGCCAAAAAGGGCGTATGCGTTTTTTCCTGAATATATTCAGGAAAAAACGCATACGCCCTTTTTGGCCAACCAAGCAAGCTTGCAAAGGATATCTGCACTACAATGAAGTCTCACTTCCGCCCGGTCAAAAGGGCCATCTGAAAAAAGTGTAAAATCCAGAAAGGCAGGACAGGCCATGGAGAACTGGGAGCCTTGTTATGCTGATGGGCGGGATGTAAATTGCCAACAGACACTCAGGAGAAGTGTATGGTGTTTCCTGAAACATCCAGAAAACAAAGCAACAGAGCCTAGGGCACTTCCACTTATGGTCCTATAGCTTAGGGAAATTAAAATCAAAAAGACACAGCCACCGCAAAGTTTGGGACGCCTCTGTTTACAAGAACCTCGTTTACCGTACAAGTTCAATATCACAGAAAGTGAAAAATGTATAAAGAACTTGTGGTACTTACGTACAATGCAGTATCACTCAGCAATGAAATCTATGTCATCAGGCCCGTAGCAGCATAATGAGTGGATTCAGGTATGATGTTTCTAACTGAAATAAGTCACACAGAAAAAGAAACATCATAAGATATCACTAATACACGGAATGTAAACTGGGCTACACAGGAACTGAATTACAGAACAGAACAGGGTCTCAAATTTGAAAACCAACTTATGCTTGCTTAAGGGGAAAGGTGAGTTGGGGTGCTGCATAAAACCAGAGATTGCAATGAGCACAGATAAAGTTCCTTAAGCCAAATATGGAATAGACAAGAGCTACTCCTTGCTCAACGAAATGGACTCAACACCCCATATTAAACGCCTAAGAATGTACCTGACTAGTAAGTATCTTAAAACCTATGGATTGCTATGTCTCCGAAAGAGAATCAAGCATGTGTACAGGGGCATAAACGCAGCAGTGATAGGATTGGAGAGGTTCGGTGAGCAAATGAAGACCCTTTGAAGTCATATTGCATGGTACCCATTCCACGGGTTTCAACTACCCAGGTTTAAGGTATTCTTCCTTCAGCTAAAACATGCATGTGGAACCCAGAGTATGATCAACCATGTGAACGGGAGACGTGTTCAAATATGTCTCAGTTTTCCTCCCCTGGTACTCGGGTGCAACATTCCAGACGCTTTACTAACACTCTCCCGACTTGGAGAGTCAGTCCCTTTAACCTCCTGTTTAGCCCAGTTTGCAATTTCTGCGGAAGATGAACAGGAATAGCGAGAACCAATGAGAGACTAGCTGGAGGTGTCTGGACGGGCAAATTTAACTCTCATTTCCCACCAGGAAGAGGAATTAACCAAAGGCTCAGCGTGCCGTGCTGGAACCAGATTAGGGCCTGAAGCCATCCTGCGGTGTTGTGGCCAGCTCAAAAGAAAGTGAGTTGAAGAAAGGAGCTCAGGGGCACTGTAATTCACAAACCTGCAGAGTTATAAATGACAGCTATCGTCCAAAAATATACTGAAGTAAGGCTGCCAAGAGGACTTGAAAGCGCGGCAGAATTGCAGGAAACCGATTTCAGGAGGTAGACTGGAATTGCATTGAAAGCATAGGAAAAGAGGCAGAATGTCCACAATGATGCTGCTGGCCAAAAAGGGCGTATGCGTTTTTTCCTGAATATATTCAGGAAAAAACGCATACGCCCTTTTTGGCCAACCAAGCAAGCTAGCAAAGGAAATCTGCACTACAATGAAGTCTCACTTCCCCCCGGTCAAAAGGGCCATCTGAAAAATGTGTAAAATCCAGAAAGGCAGCACAGGCCATGGAGAACTGGGAGCCTTGTTATGCTGATGGGCGGGATGTAAATTGCAAACAGCCACTTGGGAGAAGTGTATGGTGTTTCCTGAAACATCTAAAAAACAAAGCAACAGAGCCTAGGGCACTTCCACTTATGGTCCTATAGGTTAGGGAAATGAAAATCAAAAAGACACAGCCACCCCAAAGTTTGGGACGGCTCTGTTTACAAGAACCTCGTTTACGGTACAATTTCAATATCGCAGAAAGTAAAAAATGGATAAAGTAGTTGTGGTACTTACGTAGAATGCAATATCCCTCAGCAATGAAATCTATGTCATCAGGCCCGTAGCAGCATAATGAGTGGATTCAGGTATGATGATTCTAACTGAAATAAGTCACACAGAAAAAGAAACATCATAAGATATCACTAATACACGGAATGGAAACTTCGCTAAACAGGAACTGGATTACAAAAGAGAACAGGGTCTCAAATTTAGAAAACCAACTTATGCTTGCTTAAGGGGAAAGGTGAGTTGGGGTGCTGCATAAAACCAGAGATTGAAATGAGCACAGATAAAGTTCCTTAAGCCAAATATGGAATAGACAAGAGCTACTCCTTGCTCAATGAAATGGACTCAACACCCCATATTAAATGCCTAAGAAAGTACCTGACTAGTAAGTATCTTAAAACCTATGGATCGCTATGTCTCCGAAAGAGAATGAAACGTGTGTACAGGGACATAAACACAGCAGTGATAGGATTGGAGAGGTTCGATGAGCAAATGAAGACCCTTTGAAGTCATATTGCATGGTACCCATTCCACGGGTCTCAACTCTCCATGTTTAAGTGATTCTTCCTTCAGCTAAAACATGCATGTGGAACCCAGAGTATGATCAACCATGTGATCGGGAGCCGTGTTCAAATATGTCTCGGTTCTCGTCCCCTGGTACTCGGGTGCAACATTCCAGACGCTTTACTAACACTCTCCCGACTTGGAGATCAGTACCTTTAACTTCCTGTTTGGCCCAGTTTGCCTTTTCTGCGGAAGATGAACAGGAATAAGGAGAACCAATGAGAGACTAGCTGGATGTGTCTGGACGGGCAAATTGAACTCTCATTTCCCACCAGGAAGAGGAATTAACCAAAGGCTCAGCGTGCCGTGCCGGAACCAGATTAGGGCCTGAAGCAATCCTGCGGTGTTCCGGCCAGCTCACAAGAAAGCCAGTTGAAGAAAGGAACTCAGGGGCACTGTAATTCACAAATCTGCAGAGTTATAAATGACAGCTATCGTCCAAAAATATACTGAAGTAAGGCTGCCAAGAGGACTTGAAAGCGGGGCAGAATTGCAGGAAACTGATTTCAGGAGGTAGACTGGAATTGCATTTAAAGCATAGGAAAAGAGGCAGAACGTCCACAATGATGCAATTGGCCAAAAGGGACGTATGCGTTTTTTCCTGAATATATTCAGGAAAAAACGCATACGCCCTTTTTGGCCAACCAAGCAAGCTTGCAAAGGAAATCTGCACTTCAATGAAGTCTCACTTCCCCCGGGTCAAAAGGGCCATCTGAAAAAAGTGTAAAATCCAGAAAGGCAGGCCAGGCCATGGAGAACTGGGAGGCTTGTTATGCTGATGGCCGGGATGTAAATTGCCAACAGCCACTCGGGAGAAGTGTATGGTGTTTCCTGAAACATCTAAAAAACAAAGCAACAGAGCCTAGGGCACTTCCACTTATGGTCCTATAGGTTAGGGAAATGAAAATCGAAAAGACACAGCCACCCCAAAGTTTGGGACGGCTCTGTTTACAAGAACCTCGTTTACGGAACAAGATCAGTATCGCAGAAAGTGAAAAATGGATAAAGAAGTTGTGGTACTTACGTACAATGCAATATCACTCAGCAAGGACATCTATGACATCAGGCCTGTAGCAGCATAATTAGTGGATTCAGGTATGATGATTCTAACTGAAATAAGTCACACAGAAAAAGAAACATCATAAGATATCACTAATACACGGAATGTAAACTTGGCTACACAGGAACTGAATTACAAAACAGAACAGGGTCTCAAATTTAGAAAACCAACTTATGCTTGCTTAAGGGGAAAGGTGAGTTGGGGTGCTTCATAAAACCAGAGATTGAAATGAGCACAGATAAAGTTCCTTAAGCCAAATATGGAATAGACAAGAGCTATTCTTTGCTCAAAGAAATGGACTCAACACCCCATATTAAACGCCTAAGAATGTACCTGACTAGTAAGTATCTTAAAACTTATGGATTGCTATGTCTCCGAAAGAGAATCAAGCGTGTGTACAGGGGCATAAATGCAGCAGTGATAGGATTGGAGAGTTTTGGTGAGCAAATGAAGACCCTTTGAAGTCATATTGCATGGTACCCATTCCACGGGTCTCAACTGTCCAGGTTTAAGGGATTCTTCCTTCAGCTAAAACATGCATGTGGAACCCAGAGTATGATCAACCGTGTGATCGGGAGATGTGTTCCAATATGTCTCAGTTTTCATCCCCTGGTACTCGGGTGCAAGATTCCAGACACTTTACTAACACTTTCCCGACTTGGAGAGTCAGTGCCTTTAACCTCCTGTTTGGCCCAGTTTGCACTTTCTGCGGAAGATGAACAGGAAAAGGGAGAACCAATGAGAGACTAGCTGGAGGTGTCTGGACGGGCAAAATGAACTCTCATTTCCCACCAGGAACAGGAATTAACCAAAGGCTCAGCGTGCCGTGCCGGAACCAGACTAGAGCCTAAAGCAATCCTGCGGTGTTGCGGCCAGCTCACAAGAAAGCGAGTTGAAGAAAGGAGCTCAGGGGCACTGTAATTCACAAAGCTGCAGAGTTATAAATGACACCTATCGTCCAAAAATATACTGAAGTAAGGCTGCCAAGAGGACTTGAAAGCGGGGCAGAATTGCAGGAAACCGATTTCAGGAGGTAGACTGGAATTGCATTGAAAGCATAGGAAAAGAGGCAGAACGTCCACAATGATGCACTTGGCCAAAAAGGGCGTATGCGTTTTTTCCTGAATATATTCAGGAAAAAACGCATACGCCCTTTTTGGCCAACCAAGCAAGCTTGTAAAGGAAATCTGCACTACAATGAAGTCTCACTTCCCCCCGGTCTAAAGGGCCATCTGAAAAAAGTGTAAAATCCAGAAAGGCAGGACAGGCCATGGAGAACTGGGAGCCTTGTTATGCTGATGGGCGGGATGTAAATTGCCAACAGCCACAGGGGAGGAGTGTATGGTGTTTCCTGAAACATCTAAAAAACAAAGCAACAGAGCCTAGGGCACTTCCACTTATGGTCCTATAGGTTAGGGAAATGAAATTCAAAAAGACACAGCCACCCCAAAGTTTGGGACGGCTCTGTTTACAAGAACCTCGTTTACGGTACAATTTCAATATCGCAGAAAGTAAAAAATGGATGAAGTAGTTGTGGTACTTACGTACAATGCAATATCCCTCAGCAATGAAATCTATGTCATCAGGCCCGTAGCAGCATAATGAGTGGATTCAGGTATGATGATTCTAACTGAAATAAGTCACACAGAAAAAGAAACATCATAAGATATCACTAATACACAGAATGGAAACTTGGCTAAACAGGAACTGAATTCCAAAACAGAACAGGGTCTCAAATTTAGAAAACCAACTTATGCTTGCTTAAGGGGAAAGGTGAGTTGGGGTGCTGCATAAAACCAGAGATTGAAATGAGCACAGATAAAGTTCCTTAAGCCAAATATGGAATAGACAAGAGCTACTCCTTGCTCAACGAAATGGACTCAACACCGCATATTAAACGCCTAAGAATGTACCTGACTAGTAAGTATCTTAAAACCTATGGATTGCTATGTCTCCGAAAGAGAATCAAGCATGTGTACAGGGGCATAAACGCAGCAGTGATAGGATTGGAGAGGTTCGGTGAGCAAATGAAGACCCTTTGAAGTCATATTGCATGGTACCCATACCACGGGTCTGAATTCTCCAGGTGTAAGCGATTCTTCCTTCAGCTAAAACATGCATGTGGAACCCAGAGTATGATCAACCGTGTGATCGGGAGACGTGTTCAAATATGTCTCCGTTCTCGTCCCCTGGTACTCGGGTGCAACATTCCAGACGCTTTACTAACACTCTCCCGACTGGGAGGGTCAGTGCCTTTAACCTCCTGATTGGCCCAGTTTGCAATTTCTGCGGAAGATGAACAGGAATAGGGAGAACCAATGAGAGACTAGCTGGAGGTGTCTGGACGGGCAAATTTAACTCTCATTTCCCACCAGGAAGAGGAATTAACAGAAGGCTCAGAGTGCCGTGCCGGAATCAGATTAGGGCCTGAAGCAATACTGCGGTGTTGTGGCCAGCTCACAAGAAAGCGAGTTGAAGAAAGGAGCTCAGGGGCACTGTAATTCACAAACCTGCAGAGTTATAAATGACAGCTATCGTCCAAAAATATACTGAAGTAAGGCTGCCAAGAGGACTTGAAAACGGGGCAGAATTGCAGGAAACCCATTTCAGGAGGTAGACTGGAATTTCATTTAAAGCATAGGTAAAGAGGCAGAACGACCACAATGATGCACTTGGCCTAAAAGGGTGTATGCGTTTTTTTCTGAATATATTCAAGAAAAAACGCATACGCTCTTTTTGGCCAACCAAGCAAGCTTGCAAAGGAAATCTGCACTACAATGAAGTCTCACTTCCCCCCGGTCAAAAGGGCTATCTGAAAAAAGTGTAAAATCCAAAAAGGCAGGACAGGCCATGGAGAACTGGGAGCCTTCTTACGCTGATGGGTGGGATGTAAATTGCCAACAGCCACTGGGGAGAAGTGTATGGTGTTTCCTGAAACATCTAAAAAACAAAGCAACAGAGCCTAGGGCACTTCCACTTATGGTCCTATAGCTTAGGGAAATTAAAATAAAAAAGACACAGCCACCCCAAAGTTTGGGACGGCACTGTTTACAAGTACCTCATTTACGGGACAAGTTCAATATCGCAGAAAGTGAAAAATGGATAAAGAAGTTTTGGTACTTACTTACAATGCAATATCACTCAGCAATGACATCTATGTCATCAGGCCCATAGCAACATAATAAGTGGATTCAGGTATGATGATTCTAACTGAAGTAAGTCACACAGAAAAAGAAACATCATAAGATATCACTAATACACGGAATGTAAACTTGGCTACACAGGAACTGGATTACAAAAGAGAACAGGGCCTCAAATTTAGAAAACCAACTTATGCTTGCTTAAGGGGAAAGGTGAGTTGGGGTGCTGCATAAAACCAGAGATTGAAATGAGCACAGATAAAGTTCCTTAAGCCAAATATGGAATAGACAAGAGCTACTCCTTGCTCAACGAAATGGACTCAACACCGCATATTAAACGCCTAAGAATGTACCTGACTAGTAAGTATCTTAAAACCTATGGATTGCTATGTCTCCAAAAGAGAATCAAGCATGTGTGCAGGGGCATAAACGCAGCAGTGATAGGATTGGAGTGGTTCGGTGAGCAAATGAAGACCCTTTGAAGTCATATTGCATGGTACCCATTCCACGGGTTTGAAGTACCCAGGTTTAAGGTATTCTTCCTTCAGCTAAAACATGCATGTGGAACCCAGAGTATGATCAACCGTGTGAACGGGAGATGTGTTCAAATATGTCTCAGTTTTCCTCCCCTGGTACTCGGGTGCAACATTCCAGACACTTTACTAACGCTCTCCCCACTTGGAGAGTCAGCGCCTTTAACCCCCTGTTTGGCCCAGTTTGCAATTTCTGCGGAAGATGAACAGGAATAGCGAGAACCAATGAGAGACTAGCTGGAGGTGTCTGGACGGGCAAATTTAACTCTCATTTCCCACCAGGAAGAGGAACTAACCAAAGGCTCAGCGTGCTGTGCCGGAACCAGATTAGGGCCTGAAGCCATCCTGCGGTGTTCCGGCCAGCTCACAAGAAAGCGAGTTGAAGAAAGGAGCTCAGGCGCACTGTCATTCACAAACCTGCAGAGTTATAAATGACAGCTATCGTCCAAAAATATACTGAAGTAAGGCTGCCAAGAGGACTTGAAAGCGGGGCAGAATTGCAGGAAACCGATTTCAGGAGGTAGACTGGAATTGCATTGAAAGCATAGGAAAAGAGGCAGAACGTCCACAATGATGCACTTGGCCAAAAAGGGCGTATGCGTTTTTTCCTGAATATATTCAGGAAAAAACGCATACACCCTTTTTGGCCAACCAAGCAAACTTGCAAAGGAAATCTGCACTACAATGAAGTCTCACTTCCCCCCGGTCAAAAGGGCCATCTGAAAAAAGTGTAAAATCCAGAAAGGCAGGACAGGCCATGGAGAACTGGGAGCCTTCTTATGCTGATGGGCGGGATGTAAATTGCCAACAGACACTCAGGAGAAGTGTATGGTGTTTCCTGAAACATCTAAAAAACAAAGCAACAGAGCCTAGGGCACTTCCACTTATGGTCCTATAGCTTAGGGAAATTAAAATCAAAAAGACACAGCCACCCCAAAGTTTGGGACGCCTCTGTTTACAAGAACCTCGTTTACCGTACAAGTTCAATATCACAGAAAGTGAAAAATGGATAAAGAACTTGTGGTACTTACGTACAATGCAGTATCACTCAGCAATGAAATCTATGTCATCAGGCCCGTAGCAGCATAATGAGTGGATTCAGGTACGATGATTCTAACTGAAATAAGTCACACAGAAAAAGAAACATCATAGGATATCACTAATACATGGAATGTAAACTTGGCTACACAGGAACTGAATTACAAAACAGAACAGGGTCTCAAATTTAGAAAGCCAACTTATGCTTGCTTAAGGGGAAAGGTGAGTTGGGGTGCTGCATAAAACCAGAGATTGAAATGAGCACAGATAAAGTTCCTTAAGCCAAATATGGAATAGACAAGAGCTACTCCTTGCTCAACGAAATGGACTCAACACCGCATATTAAACGCCTATGAATGTACCTGACTAGTAAGTATCTTAAAACCTATGGATTGCTATGTCTCCAAAAGAGAATCAAGCGTGTGTACAGGGGCATAAACGCAGCAGTGATAGGATTGGAGAGGTTCGGTGAGCAAATGAAGACCCTTTGAAGTCATATTGCATGGTACCCATTACATGGGTCTCAACTCTCCAGGTTTAAGGTATTCTTCCTTCAGCTAAAACATGCATGTGGAACCTAGAGTATGATCAACCATGTGATCGGGAGACGTGTTCACATATGTCTCAGTTTTGGTCCCCTGGTACTCGGGTGCAACATTCCAGACACTCTACTAACACTCTCCCGACTTGGAGAGTCAGTGCCTTTAACCTCCTGTTTGGCCCAGTTTGCAATTTCTGCGGAAGATGAACAGGAATAGCGAGAACCAATGAGAGACTAGCTGGAGGTGTCTGGAAGGGCAATTTTATCTCTCATTTCCCACCAGGAAGAGGAAATAAGCAAAGGCTCAGCGTGCCGTGCCGGAACCAGATTAGGGCCTGAAGCCAACCTGCGGTGTTGCGGCCAGCTCAAAAGAAAGCGAGTTGAAGAAAGGAGCTGAGGGGCACTGTAATTCACAAACCTGCAGAGTTATAAATGACAGCTATCGTCCAAAAATATACTGAAGTAAGGCTGCCAAGAGGACTTGAAAGCGGGGCAGAATTGCAAGAAACCGATTTCATGAGGTAGAGTGGAATTGCATTGAAAGCATAGGAAAAGAGGCAGAACGTCCACAATGATGCACTTGGCCAAAAAGGGCGTAGGCGTTTTTTCCTGAATATATTCAGGAAAAAACGCCTACGCCCTTTTTGGCCAACCAAGCAAGCTTGCAAAGGAAATCTGCACTACAATGAAGTCTCACTTCCCCCCGGTCAAAAGGGCCATCTGAAAAAAGTGTAAAATCCAGAAAGGCAGGACAGGCCATGGAGAACTGGGAGCCTTGTTATGCTGATGGGCGGGATGTAAATTGCCAACAGACACTCGGAAGAAGTGTATGGTGTTTCCTGAAACATCTAAAAAACAAATCAACGGAGCCTAGGGCACTTCCACTTATGGTCCTATAGCTTAGGGAAATTAAAATCAAAAAGACACAGCCACCCCAAAGTTTGGGACGCCTCTGTTTACAAGAACCTCGTTTACCGTACAAGTTCAATATCACAGAAAATGAAAAATGGATAAAGAACTTGTGGTACTTACGTACAATGCAGTATCACTCAGCAATGAAATCTATGTCATCAGGCCCGTAGTAGCACAATGAGTGGATTCAGGTACGATGATTCTAACTGAAATAAGTCACACAGAAAAAGAAACATCATAAGATATCACTAATACACGGAATGTAAACTTGGCTACACAGGAACTGAATTCCAAAACGGAACAGGGTCTCAAATTTAGAAAACCAACTTATGCTTGCTTAAGGGGAAAGGTGAGTTGGGGTGCTGCATAAAACCAGAGATTGAAATGAGCACAGATAAAGTTCCTTAAGCCAAATATGGAATAGACAAGAGCTACTCCTTGCTCAACGAAATGGACTCAACCCCGCATATTAAACGCCTAAGAATGTACCTGACTAGTAAGTATCTTAAAACCTATGGATTGCTATGTCTCCAAAAGAGAATCAAGCGTGTGTACAGGGGCATAAACGCAGCAGTGATAGGATTGGAGAGGTTCGGTGAGCAAATGAAGACCCTTTGAAGTCATATTGCATGGTACCCATTCCACGGGTCTCAACTCTCCAGGTTTAAGGTATTCTTCCTTCAGCTAAAACATGCATGTGGAACCCAGAGTATGATCAACTGTGTGAACGGGAGACGTGTTCAAATATGTCTCAGTTTTCCTCCCCTCGTACTCGGGTGCAACATTCCAGACGCTTTACTAACACTCTCCCCACTTGGAGAGTCAGCGCCTTTAACCTCCTGTTTGGCCCAGTTTGCAATTTCTGCGGAAGATGAACAGGAATAGGGAGAACCAATGAGGGACTAGCTGGAGGTGTCTGGACGGGCAATTATATCTCTCATTTCCCACCAGGAAGAGGAAATAACCAAAGGCTCAGCGTGCCGTGCCGGAACCAGATTAGGGCCTGAAGCCATCCTGCGGTGTTGCGGCCAGCTCACAAGAAAGCGAGTTGAAGAAAGGAGCTCAGGGGCACTGTAATTCACAAACCTGCAGAGTTATAAATGACAGCTATCGTCCAAAAATATACTGAAGTAAGGCTGCCAAGAGGACTTGAAAGCGGGGCAGAATTGCAGGAAACCGATTTCAGGAGGTAGACTGGAATTGCATTGAAAGCATAGGAAAAGAGGCAGAACGTCCACAATGATGCACTTGGCCAAAAAGGGCGTATGGTTTTTTCCTGAATATATTCAGGAAAAAACGCATACGCACTTTTTGGCCAACCAAGCAAGCTTGCAAAGGAAATCTGCACTACAATGAAGTCTCACCTCCCCCTGGTCAAAAGGGCCATCTGAAAAAAGTGTAAAATCCAGAAAGGCAGGACGAGCCATGGAGAACTGGGAGCCTTGTTATGCTGATGGGCGGGATGTAAATTGCCAACAGCCACTGGGGAGAAGTGTATGGTGTTTCCTGAAACATCTAAAAAACAAAGCAACAGAGCCTAGGGCACTTCCACTTATGGTCCTATAGCTTAGGGAAATTAAAATCAAAAAGACACAGCCACCCCAAAGTTTGGGACGCCTCTGTTTACAAGAACCTCGTTTACAGTACAAGTTCAACATCGCAGAAAGTGAAAAATGGATAAAGAACTTGTGGTACTTACGTACAATGCAGTATCACTCAGCAATGAAATCTATGTCATCAGGCCCGTAGCAGCATAATGAGTGGATTCAGGTACGATGATTCTAACTGAAATAAGTCACACAGAAAAAGAAACATCATAAGATATCACTAATACACGGAATGTAAAATTGGCTACACAGGAACTGAATTCCAAAACAGACAGGGTCTCAAATTTAGAAAACCAACTTATGCTTGCTTAAGGGGAAAGGTGAGTTGGGGTGCTGCATAAAACCAGAGATTGAAATGAGCACAGATAAAGTTCCTTAAGCCAAATACGGAATAGACAAGAGCTACTCCTTGCTCAACGAAATGGACTCAACACCCCATATTAAACGCCTAAGAATGTACCTGACTAGTAAGTATCTTAAAACCTATGGATTGCTATGTCTCCGAAAGAGAATCAAGCGTGTGTACAGGGGCATAAACGCAGCAGTGATAGGATTGGAGAGGTTCAGTGAGCAAATGAAGACCCTTTGAAGTCATATTGCATGGTACCCATTCCACGGGTCTCAACTCTCCAGGTTTAAGGTATTCTTCCTTCAGCTAAAACATGCATGTGGATCCCAGAGTATGATCAACCGTGTGAACGGGAGACGTGTTCAAATATGTCTCAGTTTTCCTCCCCTGGTACTCGGGTACAACATTCCAGACGCTTTACTAACCCTCTCCCCACTTGGAGAGTCAGCGCCTTTAAATTCCTGTTTGGCCCTGTTTGCAATTTCTGCGGAAGATGAACAGGAATAGGGAGAACCAATGAGAGACTAGCTGGAGGTGTCTGGACGGGCAAATTTAACTCTCATTTCCCACCAGGAAGAGGAAATAACCAAAGGCTCAGCGTGCCGTGCCGGAACCAGATTAGGGCCTGAAGCCATCCTGCGGTGTTGCGGCCAGCTCACAAGAAAGCGAGTTGAAGAAAGGAGCTCAGGGGCACTGTAATTCACAAACCTGCAGAGTTATAAATGACAGCTATCGTCCAAAAATATACTGAAGTAAGGCTGCCAAGAGGACTTGAAAGCGGGGCAGAGTTGCAGGAAACCGATTTCAGGAGGTAGACTGGAATTGCATTGAAAGCATAGGAAAAGAGGCAGAACGTCCACAATGATGCACTTGGCCAAAAAGGGCGTATGCGTTTTTTCCTGAATATATTCAGGAAAAAACGCATACGCCCTTTTTGGCCAACCAAGCAAACTTGCAAAGGAAATCTGCACTACAATGAAGTCTCACTTCCCCCCGGTCAAAAGGGCCATCTGAAAAAAGTGTAAAATCCAGAAAGGCAGGACAGGCCATGGAGAACTGGGAGCCTTCTTATGCTGATGGGCGGGATGTAAATTGACAACAGACACTCAGGAGAAGTGTATGGTGTTTCCTGAAACATCTAAGAAACAAAGCAACAGAGCCTAGGGCACTTCCACTTATGGTCCTATAGCTTAGGGAAATTAAAATCAAAAAGACACAGCCACCCCAAAGTTTGGGACGCCTCTGTTTACAAGAACCTCGTTTACCGTACAAGTTCAATATCACAGAAAGTGAAAAATGGATAAAGAACTTGTGGTACTTACGTACAATGCAGTATCACTCAGCAATGAAATCTATGTCATCAGGCCCGTAGCAGCATAATGAGTGGATTCAGGTACGATGATTCTAACTGAAATAAGTCACACAGAAAAAGAAACATCATAAGATATCACTAATACACGGAATGTAAACTTGGCTACACAGGAACTGAATTCCAAAACAGAACAGGGTCTCAAATTTAGAAAACCAACTTATGCTTGCTTAAGGGGAAAGGTGAGTTGGGGTGCTGCATAAAACCAGAGATTGAAATGAGCACAGATAAAGTTCCTTAAGCCAAATATGGAATAGACAAGAGCTACTCCTTGCTCAACGAAATGGACTCAACACCCCATATTAAACGGCAAAGAATGTAACTGACTAGTAAGTATCTTAAAACCTATGGATTGCTATGTCTCCAAAAGAGAATCAAGCGTGTGTACAGGGGCATAAACGCAGCAGTGATAGGATTGGAGAGGTTCGGTGAGCAAATGAAGACCCTTTGAAGTCATATTGCATGGTACCCATTCCACGGGTCTAAACTCTCCAGGTTTAAGGTATTCTTCCTTCAGCTAAAACATGCATGTGGAACCCAGAGTATGATCAACCGTGTGAACGGGAGACGTGTTCAAATATGTCTCAGTTTTCCTCCCCTGGTACTCGGGTGCAACATTCCAGACGCTTTACTAACACTCTCCCAACTTGGAGAGTCAGCGCCTTTAACCTCCTGTTTGGCCCAGTTTGCAATTTCTGCGGAAGATGAACAGGAATAGGGAGAACCAATGAGAGACTAGGTGGAGGTGTCTGGACGGGCAAATTTAACTCTCATTTCCCACCAGGAAGAGGAAATAACCAAAGGCTCAGCGTGCCGTGCCGGAACCAGATTAGGGCCTGAAGCCATCCTGCGGTGTTGCGACCAGCTCAAAGGAAAGCGAGTTGAAGAAAGGAGCTCAGGGGCACTGTAATTCACAAACCTGCAGAGTTATAAACGACAGCTATCGTCCAAAAATATACTGAAGTTAGGCTGCCAAGAGGACTTGAAAGCGGGGCAGAATTGCAGGAAACCGATTTCAGGATGTAGACTGGAATTGCACTGAAAGCATAGGAAAAGAGGCAGAACGTCCACAATGATGCACTTGGCCAAAAAGGGCGTATGCGTTTTTTCCTGAATATATTCAGGAAAAAACGCATACGCCCTTTTTGGCCAACCAAGCAAGCTTGCAAAGGAAATCTGCACTACAATGAAGTCTCACTTCCCCCTGGTCAAAAGGGCCATCTGAAAAAAGTGTAAAATTCAGAAAGGCAGGACAGGCCATGGAGAACTGGGAGCCTTGTTATGCTGATGGGCGGGATGTAAATTGCCAACAGCCACTCGGGAGAAGTGTATGGTGTTTCCTGAAACATCTAAAAAACAAAGCAACAGAGCCTAGGGCACTTCCACTTATGGTCCTATAGCTTAGGGAAATTAAAATCAAAAAGACACAGCCACCCCAAAGTTTGGGACGCCTCTGTTTACAAGAACCTCGTTTACCGTACAAGTTCAATATCACAGAAAGTGAAAAATGGATAAAGAACTTGTGGTACTTACGTACAATGCAGTATCACTCAGCAATGAAATCTATGTCATCAGGCCCGTAGCAGCATGATGAGTGGATTCAGGTACGATGTTTCTAACTGAAATAAGTCACACAGAAAAAGAAACATCATAAGATATCACTAATACACGGAATGTAAACTGGGCTACACAGGAACTGAATTACAGAACAGAACAGGGTCTCAAATTTAGAAAACCATCTTATGCTTGCTTAAGGGGAAAGGTGAGTTGGGATGCTGCATAAAACCAGAGATTGAAATGAGCACAGATAAAGTTCCTTAAGCCAAATATGGAATAGACAAGAGCTACTCCTTGCTCAACGAAATGGACTAAACACCCCATATTAAACGCCTAAGAATGTACCTGACTAGTAAGTATCTTAAAACCTATGGATTGCTATGTCTCCAAAAGAGAATCAAGCGTGTGTACAGGGGCATAAACGCAGCAGTGATAGGATTGGAGAGGTTCGGTGAGCAAATGAAGACCCTTTGAAGTCATTTTGCATGGTACCCATTCCAAGGGTTTCAACCACCCAGTTTTAAGGTATTCTTCCTTCAGCTAAAACATGCATGTGGAACCTAGAGTATGATCAACCGTGTGATCGGGAGACGTGTTCAAATATGTCTCAGTTTTCGTACCCTGGTACTCGGGTGCAACATTCCAGACGCTTTACTAACACTCTCCTGACTTGGAGAGTCAGTCCCTTTAACCTCCTGTTTGGCCCAATTTGCAATTTCTGCGGAAGATGAACAGGAATAGCGAGAACCAATGAGAGACTAGCTGGAGGTGTCTGGACGGGCAAATTTAACTCTCATTTCCCACCAGGAAGAGGAATTAACCAAAGGCTCAGCGTGCCGTGCCGGAACCAGATTAGGGCCTGAAGCCATCCTGCGGTGTTGCGGCCAGGTCACAAGAAAGCGAGTTGAAGAAAGGAGCTCAGGGGCACTGTAATTCACAAACCTGCAGAGTTATAAATGACAGCTATCGTCCAAAAATATACTGAAGTAAGGCTGCCAAGAGGACTTGAAAGCGGGGCAGAATTGCAGGAAACCGATTTCAGGAGGTAGACTGGAAGTGCATTGAAAGCATAGAAAAAGAGGCAGAACGTCCACAATGATGCACTTGGCCAAAAAGGGCGTATGCGTTTTTTCCTGAATATATTCAGGAAAAAACGCATACGCCCTTTTTGGCCAACCAAGCAAGCTTGCAAAGGATATCTGCACTACAATGAAGTCTCACTTCCGCCCGGTCAAAAGGGCCATCTGAAAAAAGTGTAAAATCCAGAAAGGCAGGACAGGCCATGGAGAACTGGGAGCCTTGTTATGCTGATGGGCGGGATGTAAATTGCCAACAGACACTCAGGAGAAGTGTATGGTGTTTCCTGAAACATCCAGAAAACAAAGCAACAGAGCCTAGGGCACTTCCACTTATGGTCCTATAGCTTAGGGAAATTAAAATCAAAAAGACACAGCCACCGCAAAGTTTGGGACGCCTCTGTTTACAAGAACCTCGTTTACCGTACAAGTTCAATATCACAGAAAGTGAAAAATGTATAAAGAACTTGTGGTACTTACGTACAATGCAGTATCACTCAGCAATGAAATCTATGTCATCAGGCCCGTAGCAGCATAATGAGTGGATTCAGGTATGATGTTTCTAACTGAAATAAGTCACACAGAAAAAGAAACATCATAAGATATCACTAATACACGGAATGTAAACTGGGCTACACAGGAACTGAATTACAGAACAGAACAGGGTCTCAAATTTGAAAACCAACTTATGCTTGCTTAAGGGGAAAGGTGAGTTGGGGTGCTGCATAAAACCAGAGATTGCAATGAGCACAGATAAAGTTCCTTAAGCCAAATATGGAATAGACAAGAGCTACTCCTTGCTCAACGAAATGGACTCAACACCCCATATTAAACGCCTAAGAATGTACCTGACTAGTAAGTATCTTAAAACCTATGGATTGCTATGTCTCCGAAAGAGAATCAAGCATGTGTACAGGGGCATAAACGCAGCAGTGATAGGATTGGAGAGGTTCGGTGAGCAAATGAAGACCCTTTGAAGTCATATTGCATGGTACCCATTCCACGGGTTTCAACTACCCAGGTTTAAGGTATTCTTCCTTCAGCTAAAACATGCATGTGGAACCCAGAGTATGATCAACCATGTGAACGGGAGACGTGTTCAAATATGTCTCAGTTTTCCTCCCCTGGTACTCGGGTGCAACATTCCAGACGCTTTACTAACACTCTCCCGACTTGGAGAGTCAGTCCCTTTAACCTCCTGTTTAGCCCAGTTTGCAATTTCTGCGGAAGATGAACAGGAATAGCGAGAACCAATGAGAGACTAGCTGGAGGTGTCTGGACGGGCAAATTTAACTCTCATTTCCCACCAGGAAGAGGAACTAACCAAAGGCTCAGCGTGCCGTGCTGGAACCAGATTAGGGCCTGAAGCCATCCTGCGGTGTTGTGGCCAGCTCAAAAGAAAGTGAGTTGAAGAAAGGAGCTCAGGGGCACTGTAATTCACAAACCTGCAGAGTTATAAATGACAGCTATCGTCCAAAAATATACTGAAGTAAGGCTGCCAAGAGGACTTGAAAGCGGGGCAGAATTGCAGGAAACCGATTTCAGGAGGTAGACTGGAATTGCATTGAAAGCATAGGAAAAGAGGCAGAATGTCCACAATGATGCACTTGGCCAAAAAGGGCGTATGCGATTTTTCCTGAATATATTCAGGAAAAAACGCATACGCCCTTTTTGGCCAACCAAGCAAGCTTGCAAAGGAAATCTGCACTACAATGAAGTCTCACTTCCTCCCAGTCAAAAGGGCCATATGAAAAAGTGCAAAATCCAGAAAGGCAGGACAGGCCATGGAGAACTGGGAGCCTTGTTATGCTGATGGGTGGGATGTAAATTGCCAACAGACACTGGGGAGAAGTGTATGGTGTTTCCTGAAACATCTAAAAAACAAAGCAACAGAGCCTAGGGCACTTCCACTTATGGTCCTATAGCTTAGGGAAATTAAAATCAAAAAGACACAGCCACCCCAAAGTTTGGGACGCCTCTGTTTACAAGAACCTCGTTTACCGTACAAGTTCAATATCACAGAAAGTGAAAAATGGATAAAGAACTTGTGGTACTTACGTACAATGCAGTATCACTCAGCAATGAAATCTATGTCATCAGGCCCGTAGCAGCATAATGAGTGGATTCAGGTACGATGTTTCTAACTGAAATAAGTCACACAGAAAAAGAAACATCATAAGATATCACTAATACACGGAATGTAAACTGGGCTACACAAGAACTGAATTACAGAACAGAACAGGGTCTCAAATTTAGAAAACCAACTTATGCTTGCTTAAGGGGAAAGGTGAGTTGGGGTGCTGCATAAAACCAGAGATTGAAATGAGCACAGATAAAGTTCCTTAAGCCAAATATGGAATAGACAAGAGCTACTCCTTGCTCAACGAAATGGACTCAACACCCCATATTAAACGCCTAAGAATGTACCTGACTAGTAAGTATCTTAAAACCTATGGATTGCTCTGTCTGCGAAAGAGAATCAAGCATGTGTACAGGGGCATAAACGCAGCAGTGATAGGATTGGAGAGGTTCGGTGAGCAAATGAAGACCCTTTGAAGTCATATTGCATGGTACCCATTCCACGGGTTTCAACTACCCAGGTTTAAGGTATTCTTCCTTCAGCTAAAACATGCATGTGGTACCCAGAGTATGATCAACCGTGTGAACGGGAGACGTGTTCAAATATGTCTCAGTTTTCCTCCCCTGGTACTCGGTTGCAACATTCCAGACGCTTTACTAACACTCTCCCCACTTGGAGAGTCAGCGCCTTTAACCCCCTGTTTGGCCCAGTTTGCAAATTCTGCGGAAGATGAACAGGAATAGCGAGAACCAATGAGAGACTAGCTGGAGGTATCTGGACGGGCAAATTTAACTCTCATTTCCCACCAGGAAGAGGAAATAACCAAAGGCTCAGCGTGCCGTGCCGGAACCAGATTAGGGCCTGAAGCCATCCTGCGGTGTTGCGGCCAGCTCACAAGAAAGCGAGTTGAAGAAAGGAGCTCAGGGGCACTGTAATTCAGAAACCTGCAGAGTTATAAATGACAGCTATCGTCCAAAAATATACTGAAGTAAGGCTGCCAAGAGGACTTGAAAGCGGGGCAGAATTGCAGGAAACCGATTTCAGGAGGTAGACTGGAATTGCATTGAAAGCATAGGAAAAGAGGCAGAACGTCCACAATGATGCACTTGGCCAAAAAGGGCGTATGCGTTTTTTCCTGAATATATTCAGGAAAAAACGCATACGCCCTTTTTGGCCAACCAAGCAAGCTTGCAAAGGAAATCTGCACTACAATGAAGTCTCACTTCCCCCCGGTCAAAAGGGCCATCTGAAAAAAGTGTAAAATCCAGAAAGGCAGGACAGGCCATGGAGAACTGGGAGCCTTGTTATGCTGATGGGCGGGATGTAAATTGCCAACAGACACTCGGGAGAAATGTATGGTGTTTCCTGAAACATCTAAAAAACAAAGCAACAGAGCCTAGGGCACTTCTACTTATGGTCCTATAGCTTAGGGAAATTAAAATCAAAAAGACACAGCCACCCCGAAGTTTGGAACGGCTCTGTTTACAAGAACCTCGTTTACAGTACAAGTTCAATATCACAGAAAGTGAAAAATGGATAAAGAACTTGTGGTACTTACGTACAATGCAGTATCACTCAGCAATGAAATCTATGTCATCAGGCCCGTAGCAGCATAATGAGTGGATTCAGGTACGATGATTCTAACTGAAATAAGTCAGACAGAAAAAGAAACATCATAAGATATCACTAATACACGGAATGTAAACTGGGCTACACAAGAACTGAATTACAGAACAGAACAGGGTCTCAAATTTAGAAAACCAACTTATGCTTGCTTAAGGGGAAAGGTGAGTTGGGGTGCTGCATAAAACCAGAGATTGCAATGAGCACAGATAAAGTTCCTTAAGCCAAATATGGAATAGACAAGAGCTACTCCTTGCTCAACGAAATGGACTCAACACCCCATATTAAACGCCTAAGAATGTACCTGACTAGTAAGTATCTTAAAACCTATGGATTGCTATGTCTCCAAAACAGAATCAAGCGTGTGTACAGGGGCATAAATGCAGCAGTGATAGGATTGGAGAGGTTCGGTGAGCAAATGAAGACCCTTTGAAGTCATATTGCATGGTACCCATTCCACGGGTTTCAACTACCCAGTTTTAAGGTATTCTTCCTTCAGCTAAAACATGCATGTGGAACCTAGAGTATGATCAACCGTGTGATCGGGAGACGTGTTCAAATATGTCTCAGTTTTCGTACCCTGGTACTCGGGTGCAACATTCCAGACGCTTTACTAACACTCTCCCCACTTGGAGAGTCAGTCCCTTTAACCTCCTGTTTGGCCCAGTTTGCAATTTCTGCAGAAGATGAACAGGAATAGCGAGAACCAATGAGAGACTAGCTGGAGGTGTCTGGAGGGGCAAATTTAACTCTCATTTCCCACCACAAAGAGGAATTAACCAAAGGCTCAGCGTGCCGTGCCGGAACCAGATTAGGGCCTGAAGCCATCCTGCGGTGTTGCGGCCAGCTCACAAGAAAGCGAGTTGAAGAAAGGAGCTCAGGGGCACTGTAATTCACAAACCTGCAGAGTTATAAATGACAGCTATCGTCCAAAAATATACTGAAGTAAGGCTGCCAAGAGGACTTGAAAGCGGGGTAGAATTGCAGGAAACCGATTTCAGGAGGTAGACTGGAATTGCATTGAAAGCATAGGAAAAGAGGCAGAACGTCCACAATGATGCACTTGGCCAAAAAGGGCGTATGCGATTTTTCCTGAATATATTCAGGAAAAAACGCATATGCCCTTTTTGGCCAACCAAGCAAGCTTGCAAAGGAAATCTGCACTACAATGAAGTCTCACTTCCCCCCGGTCAAAAGGGCCATCTGAAAAAAGTACAAAATCCAGAAAGGCAGGACAGGCCATGGAGAACTGGGAGCCTTGTTATGCTGATGGGCGGGATGTAAATTGCCAACAGACACTGGGGAGAAGTGTATGGTGTTTCCTGAAACATCTAAAAAACAAAGCAACAGAGCCTAGGGCACTTCCACTTATGGTCCTATAGCTTAGGGAAATTAAAATCAAAAAGACACAGCCACCCCAAAGTTTGGGACGCCTCTGTTTACAAGAACCTCGTTTACCGTACAAGTTCAATATCACAGAAAGTGAAAAATGGATAAAGAACTTGTGGTACTTACGTACAATGCAGTATCACTCAGCAATGAAATCTATGTCATCAGGCCCGTAGCAGCATAATGAGTGGATTCAGGTACGATGTTTCTAACTGAAATAAGTCACACAGAAAAAGAAACATCATAAGATATCACTAATACACGGAATGTAAACTGGGCTACACAGGAACTGAATTCCAAAACATAACAGGGTCTCAAATTTAGAAAACCATCTTATGCTTGCTTAAGGGGAAAGGTGAGTTGGGGTGCTGCATAAAACCAGAGATTAAAATGAGCACAGATAATATTCCTTAAGCCAAATATGGAATAGACAAGAGCTACTCCTTGCTCAACGAAATGGACTCAACACCCCATATTAAACGCCTAAGAATGTACCTGACTAGTAAGTATCTTAAAACCTATGGATTGCTATGTCTCCAAAAGAGAATCAAGCGTGTGTACAGGGGCATAAACGCAGCAGTGATAGGATTGGAGAGGTTCGGTGAGCAAATGAAGACCCTTTGCAGTCATATTGCATGGTACCCATTCCACGGGTTTCAACCACCCAGTTTTAAGGTATTCTTCCTTCAGCTAAAACATGCATGTGGAACCTAGAGTATGATCAACCGTGTGATCGGGAGACGTGTTCAAATATGTCTCAGTTTTCGTACCCTGGTACTCGGGTGCAACATTCCAGACACTTTACTAACACTCTCCCGACTTGGAGAGTCAGTCCCTTTCACCTCCTGTTTGGCCCAGTTTGCAAATTCTGCGGAAGATGAACAGGAATAGGGAGAACCAATGAGAGACTAGCTGGAGGTGTCTGGACGGGCAAATTTAACTCTCATTTCCCACCAGGAAGAGGAATTAACCAAAGGCTCAGCGTGCCGTGCCCGAAACAGATTAGGGCCTGAAGCCATCCTGCGGTGTTGCGGCCAGGTCACAAGAAAGCGAGTTGAAGAAAGGAGCTCAGGGGCACTGTAATTCACAAACCTGCAGAGTTACAAATGACAGCTATCGTCCAAAAATATACTGAAGTAAGGCTGCCAAGAGGACTTGAAAGCGTGGCAGAATTGCAGGAAACCGATTTCAGGAGGTAGACTGGAATTGCACTGAAAGCATAGGAAAAGAGGCAGAACGTCCACAATGATGCACTTGGCCAAAAAGGGCGTATGCGTTTTTTCCTGAATATATTCAGGAAAAAACGCATACGCCCTTTTTGGCCAACCAAGCAAGCTTGCAAAGGAAATCTGCACTACAATGAAGTCTCACTTCCCCCTGGTCAAAAGGGCCATCTGAAAAAAGTGTAAAATCCAGAAAGGCAGGACAGGCCATGGAGAACTGGGAGCCTTGTTATGCTGATGGGCGGGATGTAAATTGCCAACAGCCACTCGGGAGAAGTGTATGGTGTTTCCTGAAACATCTATAAAACAAAGCAACAGAGCCTAGGGCACTTCCACTTATGGTCCTATAGCTTAGGGAAATTAAAATCAAAAAGACACAGCCACCGCAAAGTTTGGGACGCCTCTGTTTACAAGAACCTCGTTTACCGTACAAGTTCAATATCACAGAAAGTGAAAAATGGATAAAGAACTTGTGGTACTTACGTACAATGCAGTATCACTCAGCAATGAAATCTATGTCATCAGGCCCGTAGCAGCATGATAAGTGGATTCAGGTACGATGTTTCTAACTGAAATAAGTCACACAGAAAAAGAAACATCATAAGATATCACTAATACACGGAATGTAAACTGGGCTACACAGGAACTGAATTACAGAACAGAACAGGGTCTCAAATTTAGAAAACCATCTTATGCTTGCTTAAGGGGAAAGGTGAGTTGGGATGCTGCATAAAACCAGAGATTGAAATGAGCACAGATAAAGTTCCTTAAGCCAAATATGGAATAGACAAGAGCTACTCCTTGCTCAACGAAATGGACTCAACACCCCATATTAAACGCCTAAGAATGTACCTGACTAGTAAGTATCTTAAAACCTATGGATTGCTATGTCTCCAAAAGAGAATCAAGCGTGTGTACAGGGGCATAAACGCAGCAGTGATAGGATTGGAGAGGTTCGGTGAGCAAATGAAGACCCTTTGAAGTCATTTTGCATGGTACCCATTCCACGGGTTTCAACCACCCAGTTTTAAGGTATTCTTCCTTCAGCTAAAACATGCATGTGGAACCTAGAGTATGATCAACCGTGTGATCGGGAGACGTGTTCAAATATGTCTCAGTTTTCGTACCCTGGTACTCGGGTGCAACATTCCAGACGCTTTACTAACACTCTCCCCACTTGGAGAGTCAGTCCCTTTAACCTCCTGTTGGGCCCAATTTGCAATTTCTGCGGAAGATGAACAGGAATAGCGAGAACCAATGAGAGACTAGCTGGAGGTGTCTGGACGGGCAAATTTACCTCTCATTTCCCACCAGGAAGAGGAACTAACCAAAGGCTCAGCGTGCCGTGCTGGAACCAGATTAGGGCCTGAAGCCATCCTGCGGTGTTGTGGCCAGCTCAAAAGAAAGTGAGTTGAAGAAAGGAGCTCAGGGGCACTGTAATTCACAAACCTGCAGAGTTATAAATGACAGCTATCGTCCAAAAATATACTGAAGTAAGGCTGCCAAGAGGACTTGAAAGCGGGGCAGAATTGCAGGAAACCGATTTCAGGAGGTAGACTGGAATTGCATTGAAAGCATAGGAAAAGAGGCAGAATGTCCACAATGATGCACTTGGCCAAAAAGGGCGTATGCGATTTTTCCTGAATATATTCAGGAAAAAACGCATACGCCCTTTTTGGCCAACCAAGCAAGCTTGCAAAGGAAATCTGCACTACAATGAAGTCTCACTTCCCCCCAGTCAAAAGGGCCATATGAAAAAGTGCAAAATCCAGAAAGGCAGGACAGGCCATGGAGAACTGGGAGCCTTGTTATGCTGATGGGTGGGATGTAAATTGCCAACAGACACTGGGGAGAAGTGTATGGTGTTTCCTGAAACATCTAAAAAACAAAGCAACAGAGCCTAGGGCACTTCCACTTATGGTCCTATAGCTTAGGGAAATTAAAATCAAAAAGACACAGCCACCCCAAAGTTTGGGACGCCTCTGTTTACAAGAACCTCGTTTACCGTACAAGTTCAATATCACAGAAAGTGAAAAATGGATAAAGAACTTGTGGTACTTACGTACAATGCAGTATCACTCAGCAATGAAATCTATGTCATCAGGCCCGTAGCAGCATAATGAGTGGATTCAGGTACGATGTTTCTAACTGAAATAAGTCACACAGAAAAAGAAACATCATAAGATATCACTAATACACGGAATGTAAACTGGGCTACACAAGAACTGAATTACAGAACAGAACAGGGTCTCAAATTTAGAAAACCAACTTATGCTTGCTTAAGGGGAAAGGTGAGTTGGGGTGCTGCATAAAACCAGAGATTGAAATGAGCACAGATAAAGTTCCTTAAGCCAAATATGGAATAGACAAGAGCTACTCCTTGCTCAACGAAATGGACTCAACACCCCATATTAAACGCCTAAGAATGTACCTGACTAGTAAGTATCTTAAAACCTATGGATTGCTATGTCTGCGAAAGAGAATCAAGCATGTGTACAGGGGCATAAACGCAGCAGTGATAGGATTGGAGAGGTTCGGTGAGCAAATGAAGACCCTTTGAAGTCATATTGCATGGTACCCATTCCACGGGTTTCAACTACCCAGGTTTAAGGTATTCTTCCTTCAGCTAAAACATGCATGTGGAACCCAGAGTATGATCAACCATGTGAACGGGAGACGTGTTCAAATATGTCTCAGTTTTCCTCCCCTGGTACTCGGGTGCAACATTCCAGACGCTTTACTAACACTCTCCCGACTTGGAGAGTCAGTCCCTTTAACCTCCTGTTTAGCCCAGTTTGCAATTTCTGCGGAAGATGAACAGGAATAGCGAGAACCAATGAGAGACTAGCTGGAGGTGTCTGGACGGGCAAATTTAACTCTCATTTCCCACCAGGAAGAGGAACTAACCAAAGGCTCAGCGTGCCGTGCTGGAACCAGATTAGGGCCTGAAGCCATCCTGCGGTGTTGTGGCCAGCTCAAAAGAAAGTGAGTTGAAGAAAGGAGCTCAGGGGCACTGTAATTCACAAACCTGCAGAGTTATAAATGACAGCTATCGTCCAAAAATATACTGAAGTAAGGCTGCCAAGAGGACTTGAAAGCGGGGCAGAATTGCAGGAAACCGATTTCAGGAGGTAGACTGGAATTGCATTGAAAGCATAGGAAAAGAGGCAGAATGTCCACAATGATGCACTTGGCCAAAAAGGGCGTATGCGATTTTTCCTGAATATATTCAGGAAAAAACGCATACGCCCTTTTTCGCCAACCAAGCAAGCTTGCAAAGGAAATCTGCACTACAATGAAGTCTCACTTCCTCCCAGTCAAAAGGGCCATATGAAAAAGTGCAAAATCCAGAAAGGCAGGACAGGCCATGGAGAACTGGGAGCCTTGTTATGCTGATGGGTGGGATGTAAATTGCCAACAGACACTGGGGAGAAGTGTATGGTGTTTCCTGAAACATCTAAAAAACAAAGCAACAGAGCCTAGGGCACTTCCACTTATGGTCCTATAGCTTAGGGAAATTAAAATCAAAAAGACACAGCCACCCCAAAGTTTGGGACGCCTCTGTTTACAAGAACCTCGTTTACCGTACAAGTTCAATATCACAGAAAGTGAAAAATGGATAAAGAACTTGTGGTACTTACGTACAATGCAGTATCACTCAGCAATGAAATCTATGTCATCAGGCCCGTAGCAGCATAATGAGTGGATTCAGGTACGATGTTTCTAACTGAAATAAGTCACACAGAAAAAGAAACATCATAAGATATCACTAATACACGGAATGTAAACTGGGCTACACAAGAACTGAATTACAGAACAGAACAGGGTCTCAAATTTAGAAAACCAACTTATGCTTGCTTAAGGGGAAAGGTGAGTTGGGGTGCTGCATAAAACCAGAGATTGAAATGAGCACAGATAAAGTTCCTTAAGCCAAATATGGAATAGACAAGAGCTACTCCTTGCTCAACGAAATGGACTCAACACCCCATATTAAACGCCTAAGAATGTACCTGACTAGTAAGTATCTTAAAACCTATGGATTGCTATGTCTGCGAAAGAGAATCAAGCATGTGTACAGGGGCATAAACGCAGCAGTGATAGGATTGGAGAGGTTCGGTGAGCAAATGAAGACCCTTTGAAGTCATATTGCATGGTACCCATTCCACGGGTTTCAACTACCCAGGTTTAAGGTATTCTTCCTTCAGCTAAAACATGCATGTGGTACCCAGAGTATGATCAACCGTGTGAACGGGAGACGTGTTCAAATATGTCTCAGTATTCCTCCCCTGGTACTCGGGTGCAACATTCCAGACGCTTTACTAACACTCTCCCCACTTGGAGAGTCAGCGCCTTTAACCCCCTGTTTGGCCCAGTTTGCAAATTCTGCGGAAGATGAACAGGAATAGCGAGAACCAATGAGAGACTAGCTGGAGGTGTCTGGAGGGGCAAATTTAACTCTCATTTCCCACCACAAAGAGGAATTAACCAAAGGCTCAGCGTGCCGTGCCGGAACCAGATTAGGGCCTGAAGCCATCCTGCGGTGTTGCGGCCAGCTCACAAGAAAGCGAGTTGAAGAAAGGAGCTCAGGGGCACTGTAATTCACAAACCTGCAGAGTTATAAATGACAGCTATCGTCCAAAAATATACTGAAGTAAGGCTGCCAAGAGGACTTGAAAGCGGGGTAGAATTGCAGGAAACCGATTTCAGGAGGTAGACTGGAATTGCATTGAAAGCATAGGAAAAGAGGCAGAACGTCCACAATGATGCACTTGGCCAAAAAGGGCGTATGCGATTTTTCCTGAATATATTCAGGAAAAAACGCATATGCCCTTTTTGGCCAACCAAGCAAGCTTGCAAAGGAAATCTGCACTACAATGAAGTCTCACTTCCCCCCGGTCAAAAGGGCCATCTGAAAAAAGTACAAAATCCAGAAAGGCAGGACAGGCCATGGAGAACTGGGAGCCTTGTTATGCTGATGGGCGGGATGTAAATTGCCAACAGACACTGGGGAGAAGTGTATGGTGTTTCCTGAAACATCTAAAAAACAAAGCAACAGAGCCTAGGGCACTTCCACTTATGGTCCTATAGCTTAGGGAAATTAAAATCAAAAAGACACAGCCACCCCAAAGTTTGGGACGCCTCTGTTTACAAGAACCTCGTTTACCGTACAAGTTCAATATCACAGAAAGTGAAAAATGGATAAAGAACTTGTGGTAATTACGTACAATGCAGTATCACTCAGCAATGAAATCTATGTCATCAGGCCCGTAGCAGCATAATGAGTGGATTCAGGTACGATGTTTCTAACTGAAATAAGTCACACAGAAAAAGAAACATCATAAGATATCACTAATACACGGAATGTAAACTGGGCTACACAGGAACTGAATTCCAAAACATAACAGGGTCTCAAATTTAGAAAATCATCTTATGCTTGCTTAAGGGGAAAGGTGAGTTGGGGTGCTGCATAAAACCAGAGATTAAAATGAGCACAGATAATGTTCCTTAAGCCAAATATGGAATAGACAAGAGCTACTCCTTGCTCAACGAAATGGACTCAACACCCCATATTAAACGCCTAAGAATGTACCTGACTAGTAAGTATCTTAAAACCTATGGATTGCTATGTCTCCAAAAGAGAATCAAGCGTGTGTACAGGGGCATAAACGCAGCAGTGATAGGATTGGAGAGGTTCGGTGAGCAAATGAAGACCCTTTGCAGTCATATTGCATGGTACCCATTCCACGGGTTTCAACCACCCAGTTTTAAGGTATTCTTCCTTCAGCTAAAACATGCATGTGGAACCTAGAGTATGATCAACCGTGTGATCGGGAGACGTGTTCAAATATGTCTCAGTTTTCGTACCCTGGTACTCGGGTGCAACATTCCAGACGCTTTACTAACACTCTCCCGACTTGGAGAGTCAGTCCCTTTCACCTCCTGTTTGGCCCAGTTTGCAAATTCTGCGGAAGATGAACAGGAATAGGGAGAACCAATGAGAGACTAGCTGGAGGTGTCTGGACGGGCAAATTTAACTCTCATTTCCCACCAGGAAGAGGAATTAACCAAAGGCTCAGCGTGCCGTGCCGGAACCAGATTAGGGCCTGAAGCCATCCTGCGGTGTTGCGGCCAGGTCACAAGAAAGCGAGTTGAAGAAAGGAGCTCAGGGGCACTGTAATTCACAAACCTGCAGAGTTATAAATGACAGCTATCGTCCAAAAATATACTGAAGTAAGGCTGCCAAGAGGACTTGAAAGCGGGGCAGAATTGCAGGAAACCGATTTCAGGATGTAGACTGGAATTGCACTGAAAGCATAGGAAAAGAGGCAGAACGTCCACAATGATGCACTTGGCCAAAAAGGGCGTATGCGTTTTTTCCTGAATATATTCAGGAAAAAACCCATACGCCCTTTTTGGCCAACCAAGCAAGCTTGCAAAGGAAATCTGCACTACAATGAAGTCTCACTTCCCCCTGGTCAAAAGGGCCATCTGAAAAAAGTGTAAAATCCAGAAAGGCAGGACAGGCCATGGAGAACTGGGAGCCTTGTTATGCTGATGGGCGGGATGTAAATTGCCAACAGCCACTCGGGAGAAGTGTATGGTGTTTCCTGAAACATCTATAAAACAAAGCAACAGAGCCTAGGGCACTTCCACTTATGGTCCTATAGCTTAGGGAAATTAAAATCAAAAAGACACAGCCACCGCAAAGTTTGGGACGCCTCTGTTTACAAGAACCTCGTTTATCGTACAAGTTCAATATCACAGAAAGTGAAAAATGGATAAAGAACTTGTGGTACTTACGTACAATGCAGTATCACTCAGCAATGAAATCTATGTCATCAGGCCCGTAGCAGCATGATGAGTGGATTCAGGTACGATGTTTCTAACTGAAATAAGTCACACAGAAAAAGAAACATCATAAGATATCACTAATACACGGAATGTAAACTGGGCTACACAGGAACTGAATTACAGAACAGAACAGGGTCTCAAATTTAGAAAACCATCTTATGCTTGCTTAAGGGGAAAGGTGAGTTGGGATGCTGCATAAAACCAGAGATTGAAATGAGCACAGATAAAGTTCCTTAAGCCAAATATGGAATAGACAAGAGCTACTCCTTGCTCAACGAAATGGACTCAACACCCCATATTAAACGCCTAAGAATGTACCTGACTAGTAAGTATCTTAAAACCTATGGATTGCTATGTCTCCAAAAGAGAATCAAGCGTGTGTACAGGGGCATAAATGCAGCAGTGATAGGATTGGAGAGGTTCGGTGAGCAAATGAAGACCCTTTGAAGTCATTTTGCATGGTACCCATTCCACGGGTTTCAACCACCCAGTTTTAAGGTATTCTTCCTTCAGCTAAAACATGCATGTGGAACCTAGAGTATGATCAACCGTGTGATCGGGAGACGTGTTCAAATATGTCTCAGTTTTCGTACCCTGGTACTCGGGTGCAACATTCCAGACGCTTTACTAACACTCTCCCCACTTGGAGAGTCAGTCCCTTTAACCTCCTGTTTGGCCCAATTTGCAATTTCTGCGGAAGATGAACAGGAATAGCGAGAACCAATGAGAGACTAGCTGGAGGTGTCTGGACGGGCAAATTTAACTCTCATTTCCCACCAGGAAGAGGAACTAACCAAAGGCTCAGCGTTCCGTGCTGGAACCAGATTAGGGCCTGAAGCCATCCTGCGGTGTTGTGGCCAGCTCAAAAGAAAGTGAGTTGAAGAAAGGAGCTCAGGGGCACTGTAATTCACAAACCTGCAGAGTTATAAATGACAGCTATCGTCCAAAAATATACTGAAGTAAGGCTGCCAAGAGGACTTGAAAGCGGGGCAGAATTGCAGGAAACCGATTTCAGGAGGTAGACTGGAATTGCATTGAAAGCATAGGAAAAGAGGCAGAACGTCCACAATGATGCACTTGGCCAAAAAGGGTGTATGCGATTTTTCCTGAATATATTCAGGAAAAAACGCATACGCCCTTTTTGGCCAACCAAGCAAGCTTGCAAAGGAAATCTGCACTACAATGAAGTCTCACTTCCCCCTGGTCAAAAGGGCCATCTGAAAAAAGTGTAAAATCCAGAAAGGCAGGACAGACCATGGAGAACTGGGAGCCTTGTTATGCTGATGGGCGGGATGCAAATTGCCAACAGCCACTCGGGAGAAGTGTATGGTGTTTCCTGAAACATCTATAAAACAAAGCAACAGAGCCTAGGGCACTTCCACTTATGGTCCTATAGCTTAGGGAAATTAAAATCAAAAAGACACAGCCACCCCAAAGTTTGGGACGCCTCTGTTTACAAGAACCTCGTTTACCGTACAAGTTCAATATCACAGAAAGTGAAAAATGGACAAAGAACTTGTGGTACTTACGTACAATGCAGTATCACTCAGCAATGAAATCTATGTCATCAGGCCCGTAGCAGCATGATGAGTGGATTCAGGTACGATGTTTCTAACTGAAATAAGTCACACAGAAAAAGAAACATCATAAGATATCACTAATACACGGAATGTAAACTGGGCTACACAGGAACTGAATTACAGAACAGAACAGGGTCTCAAATTTAGAAAACCATCTTATGCTTGCTTAAGGGGAAAGGTGAGTTGGGATGCTGCATAAAACCAGAGATTGAAATGAGCACAGATAAAGTTCCTTAAGCCAAATATGGAATAGACAAGAGCTACTCCTTGCTCAACGAAATGGACTCAACACCCCATATTAAACGCCTAAGAATGTACCTGACTAGTAAGTATCTTAAAACCTATGGATTGCTATGTCTCCAAAAGAGAATCAAGCGTGTGTACAGGGGCATAAACGCAGCAGTGATAGGATTGGAGAGGTTCGGTGAGCAAATGAAGACCCTTTGAAGTCATTTTGCATGGTACCCATTCCACGGGTTTCAACCACCCAGTTTTAAGGTATTCTTCCTTCAGCTAAAACATGCATGTGGAACCTAGAGTATGATCAACCGTGTGATCGGGAGACGTGTTCAAATATGTCTCAGTATTTGTACCCTGGTACTCGGGTGCAACATTCCAGACGCTTTACTAACACTCTCCCGACTTGGAGAGTCAGTCCCTTTAACCTCCTGTTTGGCCCAATTTGCAATTTCTGCGGAAGATGAACAGGAATAGCGAGAACCAATGAGAGACTAGCTGGAGGTGTCTGGACGGGCAAATTTAACTCTCATTTCCCACCAGGAAGAGGAATTAACCAAAGGCTCAGCGTGCCGTGCCGGAACCAGATTAGGGCCTGAAGCCATCCTGCGGTGTTGCGGCCAGGTCACAAGAAAGCGAGTTGAAGAAAGGCGCTCAGGGGCACTGTAATTCACAAACCTGCAGAGTTATAAATGACAGCTATCGTCCAAAAATATACTGAAGTAAGGCTGCCAAGAGGACTTGAAAGCGGGGCAGAATTGCAGGAAACCGATTTCAGGAGGTAGACTGGAAGTGCATTGAAAGCATAGGAAAAGAGGCAGAACGTCCACAATGATGCACTTGGCCAAAAAGGGCGTATGCGTTTTTTCCTGAATATATTCAGGAAAAAACACATACGCCCTTTTTGGCCAACCAAGCAAGCTTGCAAAGGATATCTGCACTACAATGAAGTCTCACTTCCCCCCGGTCAAAAGGGCCATCTGAAAAAAGTGTAAAATCCAGAAAGGCAGGACAGGCCATGGAGAACTGGGAGCCTTGTTATGCTGATGGGCGGGATGTAAATTGCCAACAGACACTCAGGAGAAGTGTATGGTGTTTCCTGAAACATCCAGAAAACAAAGCAACAGAGCCTAGGGCACTACCACTTATGGTCCTATAGCTTAGGGAAATTAAAATCAAAAAGACACAGCCACCGCAAAGTTTGGGACGCCTCTGTTTACAAGAACCTCGTTTACCGTACAAGTTCAATATCACAGAAAGTGAAAAATGTATAAAGAACTTGTGGTACTTACGTACAATGCAGTATCACTCAGCAATGAAATCTATGTCATCAGGCCCGTAGCAGCATAATGAGTGGATTCAGGTATGATGTTTCTAACTGAAATAAGTCACACAGAAAAAGAAGCATCATAAGATATCACTAATACACGGAATGTAAACTGGGCTACACAGGAACTGAATTACAGAACAGAACAGGGTCTCAAATTTGAAAACCAACTTATGCTTGCTTAAGGGGAAAGGTGAGTTGGGGTGCTGCATAAAACCAGAGATTGCAATGAGCACAGATAAAGTTCCTTAAGCCAAATATGGAATAGACAAGAGCTACTCCTTGCTCAACGAAATGGACTCAACACCCCATATTAAACGCCTAAGAATGTACCTGACTAGTAAGTATCTTAAAACCTATGGATTGCTATGTCTCCGAAAGAGAATCAAGCATGTGTACAGGGGCATAAACGCAGCAGTGATAGGATTGGAGAGGTTCGGTGAGCAAATGAAGACCCTTTGAAGTCATATTGCATGGTACCCATTCCACGGGTTTCAACTACCCAGGTTTAAGGTATTCTTCCTTCAGCTAAAACATGCATGTGGAACCCAGAGTATGATCAACCATGTGAACGGGAGACGTGTTCAAATATGTCTCAGTTTTCCTCCCCTGGTACTCGGGTGCAACATTCCAGACGCTTTACTAACACTCTCCCGACTTGGAGAGTCAGTCCCTTTAACCTCCTGTTTAGCCCAGTTTGCAATTTCTGCGGAAGATGAACAGGAATAGCGAGAACCAATGAGAGACTAGCTGGAGGTGTCTGGACGGGCAAATTTAACTCTCATTTCCCACCAGGAAGAGGAACTAACCAAAGGCTCAGCGTGCCGTGCCGGAACCAGATTAGGGCCTGAAGCCATCCTGCGGTGTTGTGGCCAGCTCAAAAGAAAGTGAGTTGAAGAAAGGAGCTCAGGGGCACTGTAATTCACAAACCTGCAGAGTTATAAATGACAGCTATCGTCCAAAAATATACTGAAGTAAGGCTGCCAAGAGGACTTGAAAGCGGGGTAGAATTGCAGGAAACCGATTTCAGGAGGTAGACTGGAATTGCATTGAAAGCATAGGAAAAGAGGCAGAATGTCCACAATGATGCACTTGGCCAAAAAGGGCGTATACGATTTTTCCTGAATATATTCAGGAAAAAACGCATACGCCCTTTTTGGCCAACCAAGCAAGCTTGCAAAGGAAATCTGCACTACAATGAAGTCTCACTTCCCCCCAGTCAAAAGGGCCATATGAAAAAGTGCAAAATCCAGAAAGGCAGGACAGGCCATGGAGAACTGGGAGCCTTGTTATGCTGATGGGTGGGATGTAAATTGCCAACAGACACTGGGGAGAAGTGTATGGTGTTTCCTGAAACATCTAAAAAACAAAGCAACAGAGCCTAGGGCACTTCCACTTATGGTCCTATAGCTTAGGGAAATTAAAATCAAAAAGACACAGCCACCCCAAAGTTTGGGACGCCTCTGTTTACAAGAACCTCGTTTACAGTACAAGTTCAATATCACAGAAAGTGAAAAATGGATAAAGAACTTGTGGTACTTACGTACAATGCAGTATCACTCAGCAATGAAATCTATGTCATCAGGCCCGTAGCAGCATAATGAGTGGATTCAGGTACGATGTTTCTAACTGAAATAAGTCACACAGAAAAAGAAACATCATAAGATATCACTAATACACGGAATGTAAACTGGGCTACATAAGAACTGAATTACAGAACAGAACAGGGTCTCAAATTTAGAAAACCAACTTATGCTTGCTTAAGGGGAAAGGTGAGTTGGGGTGCTGCATAAAACCAGAGATTGAAATGAGCACAGATAAAGTTCCTTAAGCCAAATATGGAATAGACAAGAGCTACTCCTTGCTCAACGAAATGGACTCAACACCCCATATTAAACGCCTAAGAATGTACCTGACTAGTAAGTATCTTAAAACCTATGGATTGCTATGTCTCCGAAAGAGAATCAAGCATGTGTACAGGGGCATAAACGCAGCAGTGATAGGATTGGAGAGGTTCGGTGAGCAAATGAAGACCCTTTGAAGTCATATTGCATGGTACCCATTCCACGGGTTTCAACTACCCAGGTTTAAGGTATTCTTCCTTCAGCTAAAACATGCATGTGGAACCCAGAGTATGATCAACCATGTGAATGGGAGACGTGTTCAAATATGTCTCAGTTTTCGTACCCTGGTACTCGGGTGCAACATTCCAGACGCTTTACTAACACTCTCCCGACTTGGAGAGTCAGTCCCTTTCACCTCCTGTTTGGCCCAGTTTGCAATTTCTGCGGAAGATGAACAGGAATAGCGAGAACCAATGAGAGACTAGCTGGAGGTGTCTGGACGGGCAAATTTAACTCTCATTTCCCACCAGGAAGAGGAATTAACCAAAGGCTCCGCGTGCCGTGCCGGAACCAGATTAGGGCCTGAAGCCATCCTGCGGTGTTGCGGCCAGCTCACAAGAAAGCGAGTTGAAGAAAGGAGCTCAGGGGCACTGTAATTCACAAACCTGCAGAGTTATAAATGACAGCTATCGTCCAAAAATATACTGAAGTAAGGCTGCCAAGAGGACTTGAAAGCGGGGTAGAATTGCAGGAAACCGATTTCAGGAGGTAAACTGGAATTGCATTGAAAGCATAGGAAAAGAGGCAGAACGTCCACAATGATGCACTTGGCCAAAAAGGGCGTATGCGTTTTTTCCTGAATATATTCAGGAAAAAACGCATACGCCCTTTTTGGCCAACCAAGCAAGCTTGCAAAGGATATCTGCACTACAATGAAGTCTCACTTCCCCCCGGTCAAAAGGGCCATCTGAAAAAAGTGCAAAATCCAGAAAGGCAGGACAGGCCATGGAGAACTGGGAGCCTTGTTATGCTGATGGGCGGTTTGTAAATTGCCAACAGACACTCGGGAGAAGTGTATGGTGTTTCCTGAAACATCC